>NC_083592.1:18692051-18809551 GCF_027579695.1 Neoarius graeffei | reverse complement strand
CCACAACTTGTAACGTAGCACCAATAACCTGTTTGTCGTTATATTTGCACTACTTCACCACTACTACCTCTGCCATCTCTCATCGATGCAATTATGTGCAATAATATAGGCCTTAAACTATTTTTATGCATACTTTATATATATATATATATATATATATATATATATATATATATATATATATATACACACAGTGGTGCTTGAAAGTTTGTGAAACCTTTAGAATTTTCTATATTTCTGCATAAATATGACCTAAAGCATCATCAGATTTTCACACAAGTCCTAAAAGGAGATAAAGAGAACCCAGTTAAATAAATGAGACAAAAATATTATACTTGGTCATTTATTTATTGAGGAAAATGATCCAATATTACATATCTGTGAGTGGCAAAAGTATGTGAACCTTTGCTTTCAGTATCTGGTGTGACCCCCTTGTGCAGCAATAACTGCCACTAAACATTTGCGGTAACTGTTGATCAGTCCTGCACACTGGCTTGGAGGAATTTGAGCCCATTCCTCCATAAAGAACAGCTTCAACTCCGGGATGTTGGTGGGTTTCCTCACATGAACTGCTCGCTTAAGGTCTTTCAACAACATTTCCATTGGATTAAGGTCAGGACTTTGACTTGGCCATTCCAAAACATTAACTTTATTCTTCTTTAACCATTCTTTGGTAGAATGACTTGTGTGCTTAGGGTCATTGTCTTGCTGCATGACCCACCTTCTCTTGAGATTCAGTTCATGGACAGATGTCCTGACATTTTCCTTTAGAATACACTGGTATAATTCAGAATTCATTGTTTCTGTTAGGACTGGGAATATTTTGGCCTCTAGAGGCCACTGTTATTTCCTTTTCTGGTCATGTTTGTTTTGGGCCTCTAGAGGTCACCACTGTGTTCTGTTTTTGTCTTATTGCCTGTTTCCTATATTATGCTGTTAGTGCTAGTTCCCTCTGTCCCATGTACCTTGCCTGTGTCTTTGTATTCTTGGTTTTTGCTTCTTTCTTTTGGACTTTGTGGATTTTGTTTTTGACCTTTTTGATCTTCTGAGCGTTTGAGTTTTTGCCTTTTTTCTTATTTGGATTTTGGACTTTGAACCTTGGGATATTTTATTTTTGTTTATCTTCTGAGCGTTGGATTATTCTTTTTGTTTTTTCCCTTGGATTGTACATAGTGTAAATAAACTGTTTTTGATACTTTTCTACTTCTGCCTCACGCCTCTGCACTTGAGTCATCCCCCTGGTGGCCTAGTGGGGGTTTGCTGGATTATCACACCAGCGAGCCAGGTTCGAATCCCAGCAAAACCCTAACAGTTCCATCAATGATGGGAAGCCATCCTGGCCCAGATGCAGCAAAACAGGCCCAAACCATGATACATGACACCACCATGTTTCACAGATGGGATAAGGTTCTTATGCTGGAATGCAGTGTTTTCCTTTCTCTAAACATAACGCTTCTCATTTAAACCAAAAAGTTCTATTTTGGTCTCATCCATCCACAAAACATTTTTCCAATAGCCTTCTGGCTTGTCCATGTGATCTTTAGCAAACTGCAGAAGAGCAGTAATGTTCTTTTTGGAGAGCAGTGGCTTTCTCCTTGCAACCCTGCCATGCACACCATTGTTGTTCAGTGTTCTCCTGATGGTGGACTCATGAACATTAACATTAGCCAATGTGAGAGAGGCCTTCAGTTGCTTACAAGTTACCCTGGGGTCCTTTGTGACATCGCCGACTATTACATGCCTTGCTCTTGGAGTGATCTTTGTTGGTCGACCACTCCTGGGGAGGGTAACAATGGTCTTGAATTTCCTCCATTTGTACACAATCTGTCTGACTGTGGATTGGTGGAGTCCAAACTCTTTAGAGATGGTTTTGTAACCTTTTCCAGCCTGATGAGCAACACAACTCATCAAAGAAAAAAGAAAAAGAAAAAGCCTTCTGAAGGAAAGCCGTCACATGAGACAAAGATTGAGTTGTTTGGCCACAATGATCAACAACACTTTTTCTGAGGTCCTCAGAAATCTCCTTTGTTTGTGCCATGATACACTTCCACAAACATGTGTTGTGAAGATCAGACGTTGATAGATCCCTGTTCTTTAAATAAAACAGGGTGCCCACTCACACCTGATTGTCATCCCATTGATTGAAAACACCTGACTCGAATTTCACCTTCAAATTAACTGCTAATCCTAGAGGTTCACATACTTTTGCCACTCACAGATATGTAATATTGGATCATTTTCCTCAAAAAATAAATGACCAAGGATAATATTTTTGTCTCATTTGTTTAACTGGGTTCTCTTTATCTACTTTTAGGACTTGTGTGAAAATCTGATGATGTTTTATGTCATATTTATGCAGAAATATAGAAAATTCTAAAGGGTTCACAAACTTTCAAGCACCACTGTGTGTGTATGTATATATATATAATTTATGTATATATGTGTGCATATATATACAGTCTACCTGTAACGTGCAATTTTTCCAAGCCTCTCAATAAGGCAATTTTTCTATACTTTTTCACGGTAGATAATGCAAATAGCCCTCTGTATTTAATCCTTCGTTTGTCTCATCTTCTTCCGCTTTATCCGGGGGTCCGGGTCGCGGAGGCAGCAGTCTAAGCATGGAAGCCCAAACTTCCCTTTCCCCAGACACCTCGGCCAGCTCCTCGGGAAGAACACTGAGGCGTTCCCAGGCCAGCCGAGAGACATAGTCCCTCCAGCGTGTCCTGGGTCTTCCCCGGGGCCTCCTCCCGGGGGTACATGCCTGGAACACCTCCCCAGGGAGGCGTCCAGGAGGCATCCAAAAAAGATGCCCGGGCCACCTCAGCTGATTCTTCTCGATGTAGAGGAGCAGCGGCTCTACTCCGAGCTCCTCCCGAGTGACTGTGCTTCTCACCCTATCACTAAGGGAGCGCCCAGCCACCCTGCGAAGGAAACTCATGTTTACTTCAGTAGCAGTAGGGGACAAGTGCAGTGTGGATTGGGTGGCAGTCGAAGGCAGGGGCCTCGACGACCTGATCCCCGGACACAGAGGCTAGCTGTTGGGACATGTAATCCTTCGTTTGTCTAATTTTTATTTCAGTTTTATTTGTTATCTGTTTGACATTTTCTTGCTACTGTAACACGTGAATTTCCCCGATGTGGGATGAATAAAGTGAATAAATATATATATATATATATATATATATATATATATATATATATATACACACACACACACACACTAGGGTTGGGCGATGTCTCCTTAATTGGCAGATGACGATGTTTACAGTGAAACGATGCAATGGACGATGATATCGTCGGAGGAATGGGGGGGAGGGGGGGGTTGAGTGATTTGCGGAATTCATGACCAAATTTAATACTATATAAAAACAATTAATAATTATAAAATAACAGTAGTATATAAGCTACTTGGTATTGATACTACGGACTTCCCGGGCTTTAACGTATTAAGGAAAAAAAAAAAACTTCCATTGCATTTGAATGGCCCGTGCACTGAGAATGTCACTATCCCATACTATATATTTATTTACTTAATTGTAACACTAAATAAATAATTAGGCCTACATAAAAATAATAATCTACTAATAACGATAATTTAATGGTAATACATTTTAAAAACTATATACTTTATTTTACTAATCCATACTCTTCCTGGGCTTTGGCGCGCTGCGCGTGATAAAAAGCTGTCGTTCCATTCCGTTTGAAATTTTAATGTTAACGATTAAAAGCTTCCAATTTCGTTAGAAAGGCTCGTTTCATTTCATTTGAACAGCAGGCAGCCTACTATGACGCAGGAGTTGGTTGGAAAGAAGGGCACGACTTCGCCTATTTGGAATTTCTTTGGTTTTGAACCAGATGAGCGTGCGCAACCAAAGGACATAAACAAATGTGTCTGCAAGATTTGCGCATCTGTGGTCCGTGTCAAAGATGGACAGACAACAAATTTGCGCGATCACCTGCGTGTTCACCATCCTGAACAATATGTGACCCTCAACGTGTCCGTGTGTACAGGGCCTTGCAAAAAACCGCAACCGACCATATCTGGGATGTTTGCGAAAAGCACTAAATATAAAACTGACAGTGACAGGTGGAGGGAGCTGACAGGTGTTGTGACTCGCTACCTGGCCAAAGAAATGGTATTGTTCAACACGGTGGAGAAGCCCACTTTCAAGGCCATGCTACACATGTTTGACAGGCAGTACGAGTTGCCAGGTCACAAATATTTTTCTAATACGGCTGTACCCAATCTTTTCAATGAGATAAGAAGTGGCATTGCAACCGAGCTGGGTCAGGTGGAATATTTGGCCTTGACAACTGACATGTGGTCCAGCTGCAACATGATGCCATACATGTCAGTGACCGCACATTATGTCAACCAAGAGTGGAGAATGCAGTCCAAATGTCTACAGACCAGCTTCATGCCAGAGACGCATTCGGCGGACAATTTGGAGGATGCTCTGCGCAGCACGATCATGGAGTGGAACATACAGGAGGAAAGGATCGCCTGCATAACCACTGACAATGGGGCGAATATCGTCGCTGCCATCCGGCAGTTGAAATGGCAATGGCTGAGTTGCTTTGGCCACAACCTGAACCTGGCCATTAACAACTCCCTGGCGCAACAGAAGGTGAGCACAGACCGCGCTTTTGGAGTTTGCCGAGCTGTCAACGCTGCCTTTTCCCACAGCTGGCTACGGCGAAATGAGCTTCAGAAAGCGCAGGTGGAAATGAACCTCCCTGAGCATTCATTGATCAAGGTAATATTTTAAACAGTTCTAACAACTAAATAGTATTTAAATTTTTATATAGCTTTTAAAATAATTAGCATATTCAGGGCCAAATATAGGCTAGATTATTTTATCATTTAATGTGCAGCTTATTGACAGGCTAACTTAAAGTGGATAACTAGGCCTGTGTCTTTACTGACAGGATTGTGCCACGCGATGGGGCTCAAAACAGCAAATGGTGGAAAGAATACTGGAGCAAGCACAAGCCATCAAACGTGTGCTTGCTGAAGACAAATGCTGCCGCCCACTGCCCCAGCTGACATGGCAGGACATAAGTGTTCTAGAATCAGTGAACAAGGCGCTGAAGCCAGTGGCGGATTTCACAGATATTCTTTCTGGGGAAAACTACGTAACGGTGTCCTCCCTGGTACCCATGCTGGGCCATTTAGAAAGTGTGCTGGAGAAATGTGATGATGATTCCGAATTGACAGCCAACCTGAAGCGTGTTGTCCTTTAGCAGATGGAACGCAGATATGATGACACCATTCAGAGGATGCTGCGTAAAGCCACACTGCTTGACCCCAGGTACAGAGGCGACCACATGAGCCTCCAAGCACTTCGCTGTACAAAATGTGAGCTGATTGAAGAGATTGTGGCAGAAATCATTCATTCAAGTGCAACACCCAGCCCGGCACACGGTGGAGAAGAGGAAACGGGAGAAAGCGCCGCGGCAGTGCCCAAAAAAAAGAAGGCGTCTTTGGGGAGCCTTTTAGGGAAGAGGGGAGCCAGAGAATCCACGCTCACTGACGAGCAAAGAGCTGAAGCAGAAATGGCCATCTACCTGCAGGAAAGTGCAATCGATGGGGAAGAGGATCCACTGATATGGTGGAAAAATAATCAGTGCAGGTTTCCGTTAATGGCAAACATCTCAAGAAAATATCTGTGCATATGCACTACCAGCACGCCGTCAGAAAGAGTTTTCAGCACCACGGGTAGTGTAGTCACCCCAATCCACAGCTTATTAAAGCCAGAGAAGGTTAACATGTTAGTTTTTTTGGCCAGAAACATTGAAATTTAAACATGTTGGAATACACGGCCCTCTTAACCTTTTAAGTTATTACATTTTTTGCGCGTTTCGGGAAGCCATGTTTTCTGTTTGTTTTATTATTTTGCTTGCTCTTATACCCATGTTCTCTGGTTCTTTATTGTTCTGCTGTGATATCATAGTGAACTGCATGACAATTTCTTTTAAAGCTTTTGCAGTAAAAATGGCATAGCCATTTAAATGTTCTGTCGTTGTGGCAGCATTTCGTCCAGTATACCTTCCGTTATCTTGACCTTGATTTGTTGTTCAACTTTTAATAAACGTGTTTACAGAAACACCTTCGTGCCTATTCATTTTATAGCCTTTGCACTGCAAAGTTAATGCTTTCGCTGAAGTTCAACGTCATACAGTTGACAATGAGCATGTTTCCCGATGCATTACGACCAGGCTTATTCTATTTGCTCAAATATTTAACATTAATACAGACATGTAGAAAAAAAACGAAGGTAAGTGTGGCAGCGGGGGCGTGGTCAAGCATCGGTCTGTGACAGGAGGGTGGAGCCGGGGAAGGTGAGTGGCAGATTCGCTACACCTGACTGTAATTAACCTGTGTTTTGTGTGTGTTTCCCCAGTAAACCGCTCCCTATTTTAGGAGGCTGAGAGAGCGCAGAGGGAGCGCGACCCGGGATTGGAGGCTGAGTGTGTGTCTGTGAATAGTTGAACTGAAAAGTTTACTAATAAATACGTTGTCACTACCTCCAAACGTTGTCCTGCCGTCCTCTGTGCTCCACCCACGCATTGTCCGCGCTACAGTGGTGCCGAAACCCGGGAAAAGGTGGAGCACCAGTGCTGCAGCTCCATGGAATCCTCCCCGTTCGCGGACTTGGTCCACGCCCTCGCCACGGCTCAGCAGAACCAGCACCAGGCACTCGTCACGTTCCGAAAGGAGCAGGAGCGCCGCTTCGAAGCCCTGGTGCTGGCTCAACAGGAAGATCGAGAGGCGTTCCGGCGGCTCCTCGCGTCGGCGGGGTCCACCAGCGCCCCGGCCGCGGGCCCGTCTCCCCTCATTGTGACCAAGATGGGCCCGCAGGACGACCCCGAGGCTTTCATCACCTTGTTCGAGCAGGTCGCCGAAGCCTCGGGGTGGCCGATGGAGCAGCGCGCGGCGCGCCTCCTCCCCCTCCTGACTGGAGAGGCGCAGCTGGCCGCATTACAGCTCCCCGCCGACCGCCGGCTGGCCTACGCTGACCTTCGCCGGGCCGTCCTCCAGCGCGTGGGGCGCACGCCGGAGCAGCAGCGCCAGCGCTTCCGCGCGCTGCGGATGGAGAAAGCAGGCAGCCCGTTCGCGTTCGGCCAGCAGCTCCGGGACGCCTGCTGGCGGTGGCTGAGGGCCGAAGATCGCGACGCCGAGGGAATCATCGACCAGGTGGCGCTGGAACAGTTCGTTGCCCGCTTACCAGCCGGAACCGCGGAGTGGGTCCAGTGCCACCGCCCGGCGTCGCTGGATCAAGCCGTAGGACTGGCGGAGGATCATCTGGCGGCTGTACCGGCGGCAGGACAACGGATGACATCGTCTTCTGTCTCCTCTTCTCTCTCTCTGTCTTCCCCCCCTCCTCCCGTGTCCCGTCCCCGCCCCATTCCCCCACCACGGAGGCGGGGGCTGGCTCCACCCCAGCCGGTCCGCCGCACCCGTGGTGCCCTCTCGTTTCTCCCTTCTGTGTCTGTCTCTCCCCCCCCTCAGGTGAGTGAGCCCCAGAACACAGCTGCAGAGGGGAGGCCCGGGCCGGTTTGCTGGCGCTGCGGGGAACCGGGCCACCTGCAGCAACAATGTGCAGCGATGGAGGTGGGGGCGGTGGTGCGGATCCCCGACGCGCCAGAGGCTGCCCTCGATCGGGCCGGAGCGTATCGCATACCGGTAAGTGTACAAGGGGCTACATATCAGGCCTTGGTGGATTCAGGCTGCAATCAGACCTCGATCCGCCAAAGCCTGGTGCAAGACGAGGCATTGGGGGGAGCACAAGGGGTGAAGGTGTTGTGTGTGCACGGGGATATTCACAGCTACCCATTGGTGTCGGTCCACATATATTTTAGAGGGGAAAAATCTATAGTGAAGGCGGCGGTTAATCCTCGCCTTACCCACTCTTTGATCTTGGGGACCGATTGGCCGGGATTTCGGGGTTTAATGGCACGCCTAGTAAAGAGTGGGTCCTGCCGGTTGACGGGGGAGGGTCCCGGTGTCGCTTTGGCTGGAGCAGCGGTCGCAGAGCCGTCTACGTCATCTCCGCGACAGGGGGAGGAGCCGCCGGCCCCTCCTCTTTCTATTGGGGAATCCCTCATGGATTTCCCACTGGAACAATCGCGAGACGAGACTCTGCGACACGCGTTTGACCAAGTGAGAGTAATCGATGGTCAAACGCTCCAGCCGAACGCCACCCCATCCTTCCCCTATTTTTCCATTTTGAAGGATAGATTATACCGAGTGACGCAGGACACTCAGACGAAAGAGCGAGTCACCCAGTTATTAATTCCAAAGAACCGCCGGGAATTGGTATTCCAGGCGGCCCACTTTAATCCCATGGCGGGACACCTCGGGCAGGATAAGACACTCGCCCGGATAATGGCCCGATTCTATTGGCCGGGGATTCGCGGCGACGTCCGTAAGTGGTGTACGGCGTGCCGCGAATGCCAGTTAGTAAATCCAGCGGCCATTCCAAAAGCGCCCTTGCGCCCCCTACCATTAATCGAGACCCCGTTCGAAAGAATTGGGATGGATCTCGTCGGGCCATTAGATCGGTCAACACGAGGGTACCGCTTTATATTAGTTCTGGTGGACTATGCAACGCGATACCCGGAAGCGGTGCCTCTTCGCAATATCTCAGCACGCAGTATTGCAGAGGCCCTCTTCCACGTCATCTCCCGGGTTGGAATCCCGAAAGAGATTCTGACTGACCAAGGCACCTCGTTTATGTCACGAACACTGAGGGAACTGTATGGGCTACTAGGTATTAAGCCGATCCGCACCAGCGTTTATCACCCACAGACGGACGGTTTAGTTGAACGGTTCAATCGCACCCTCAAGAATATTATTAAAAAATTCGTAAGTGAGGACGCACGTAACTGGGATAAGTGGCTCGAACCCTTGTTGTTTGCAGTGCGAGAGGTCCCCCAAGCCTCCACGGGGTTTTCCCCGTTTGAATTATTATACGGGCGTAAGCCGCGCGGCATCTTAGATGTACTGCGGGAGAATTGGGAGGAGGGACCTTCACAGAGCAAAAGCGAAATTCAGTACGTTATGGATCTGCGCGCAAAACTCCACACGCTCACCCACCTAACTCAGGAGAATTTGCGGCAGGCCCAGGAACGGCAAGCCCGCCTGTACAACAAGGGCACGCGCCTTAGAGAGTTCACTCCGGGAGATAAGGTACTCGTCCTGTTGCCCACGTCGAGCTCCAAATTAATCGCCAAGTGGCAAGGACCCTTTGAGGTCACACGGCGAGTCGGGGACGTCGACTATGAGGTTAGGCGAACGGACAGGGAGGGGGCGCTACAGATCTACCACCTCAATCTGCTGAAACTCTGGAATGAGGAGGTTCCCGTGGCGTTGGTGTCGGTAGTTCCGGAGAAGGCGGAGCTGGGGCCGGAGGTCCCTAAAGGGTCATTGGCATCACGTACCTCTCCGGTCCCCTGTGGAGACCACCTCTCCCCGACCCAACTCGCGGAGGTCGCCCAGTTGCAGGCCGAGTTTTCGGATGTGTTCTCGCCCCTGCCCGGTCGCACGAACCTCATAGAACACCACATAGAGACGCCCCCGGGGGTGGTAGTGCGTAGCCGCCCTTATAGATTACCCGAACACAAAAAAAAGGTGGTTCGGGAAGAACTTCAGGCCATGCTCGAAATGGGCATCGTCGAGGAGTCCCACAGTGACTGGAGCAGCCCGGTGGTCTTGGTTCCCAAGGCCGACGGGTCGGTCCGGTTCTGTGTGGACTATAGAAAAGTCAACGCGGTGTCTAAATTCGACGCGTACCCAATGCCTCGTATTGATGAGCTGCTCGATCGACTAGGCACGGCTCGCTTTTACTCGACACTGGATTTGACGAAGGGATATTGGCAGATCCCCTTGACTCCATTATCCCGAGAGAAAACGGCCTTTTCCACACCGTTCGGCTTACACCAGTTCGTCACACTTCCGTTTGGGCTGTTTGGGGCGCTTGCTACGTTTCAGCGGCTGATGGACCGGGTCCTCCGGCCGCACGCTACCTATGCGGCCGCATACCTAGACGACATCATCATTTATAGCAATGACTGGCAGCGGCACCTGCAACACCTGAGGGCCGTCCTTAGGTCGCTGAGGCGGGCGGGGCTCACTGCCAACCCGAAGAAGTGTGCGATTGGGCGGGTGGAAGTACGGTATCTGGGCTTCCACTTGGGCAACGGGCAGGTGCGTCCCCAAATTAATAAGACGGCAGCGATTGCGGCCTGCCCGAGGCCCAAGACCAAAAAGGGGGTGAGACAGTTCCTGGGGCTGGCTGGCTACTATCGTAGGTTTATACCTAATTATTCGGACGTCACCAGCCCGCTGACTGACCTCACTAAAAAGGGGGCGCCAGATCCGGTCCAGTGGACGGAGCAGTGCCAGCGGGCTTTCTCTGAGGTAAAGGCTGCACTGTGTGGGGGGCCACTCTTACACTCCCCTGACTTCTCTCTCCCTTTTTTGTTGCAGACGGATGCGTCGGACAGTGGGCTGGGGGCCGTTTTGTCCCAGCAGGTGGAGGGGGAGGACCGCCCAGTCCTATACATCAGCCGCAAGCTGTCAGTGCGTGAGGGGCGCTACAGCACCATTGAGAAAGAGTGCCTGGCGATCAAGTGGGCGGTCCTCGCCCTCCGGTACTACCTGCTGGGGCGCTCTTTCACCCTCTGTTCTGACCACGCGCCCCTCCAGTGGCTCCACCGCATGAAGGATGCCAACGCGCGGATCACCCGTTGGTATCTGGCACTCCAACCCTTCAACTTCAAGGTGGTCCACAGGCCGGGGGCGCAGATGGTCGTGGCGGACTTCCTCTCCCGTCAAGGGGGGGGGGGAGTCGGCTGCGGGCCGGACGGGCGCCCGGCCTGAGTCGGGCGGTGGGGGTATGTGGCAGTGGGGGCGTGGTCAAGCATCGGTCTGTGACAGGAGGGTGGAGCCGGGGAAGGTGAGTGGCAGATTCGCTACACCTGACTGTAATTAACCTGTGTTTTGTGTGTGTTTCCCCAGTAAACCGCTCCCTATTTTAGGAGGCTGAGAGAGCGCAGAGGGAGCACGACCCGGGATTGGAGGCTGAGTGTGTGTCTGTGAATAGTTGAACTGAAAAGTTTACTAATAAATACGTTGTCACTACCTCCAAACGTTGTCCTGCCGTCCTCTGTGCTCCACCCACGCATTGTCCGCGCTACAGTAAGCTATAGCCTAAAGATATAAATAATAATAGCCTATTAATAATAGAATAATAATAATAAATAATATAATAATAGGCTAATTAGTCCTATTTGTAGCCACACAGTATTTTAATTGTCATGTCTGACTACTTAAACTCTAATGCATATTAGTTATATTCGTGACTTGATCATTTACCGTGCAATCCTGCTAAATTTTTAGGTCAACAGGCCTCAAGAAGGTCAGTGCATGTTTCTGACAAAAAAGGGGCGTGGCATCGCGATGGTTACTATCCATCGCGATGGTGGGTCATAAATGACGATGGACGATGATATCGTCCATCGGCACAACCCTAACACACACACACAAACACACACACACACACACATATATATATATATATATATATATATATATATATATATATATACACACACACACACAGACTGTGGCAGCGGGGGCGTGGTCAAGCGCCGGTCTGTGACAGGAGGGCGGAGTCAGGGAAGGTAAGTGGCAGAATCACGTCACCTGAGAGCAATTAACCTGTGTTTGTGTGTCTTCCCAGTGACTGCGCCCTATATCAGGAGGGAGAGCGAGAGCAGAAGGAGCTCAACCCTGAACCAGACGCCGGTTGTGTGTGTCTGTGCGAGTTATTGTTAGGCTGAAAAGTGTGGCAATAAAGCCAATTTATAAAATCTGATCTCTGTCCTGCCGTCCTCTGTGCTCCACCCACACGTAGGGTCTCTTACACAGACAAACACAAGTGTTAAGACTTGGACTGTTTTGGCCTCTAGAGGCCGCTGTTATTTCCTTTTTGTGTCATGTTTATTTTGGCCTCTAGAGGCCGCCACTGTTCCTGTGTTTTGTGTTTTTGTTAATTGCCTGTTTAGTCCTAATTATCTTCACCTGTGTCCTTAATTAGTTTGTGTATTTATACCCCTGAGTTCAGTCCTCTTGTCACGGAGTCTTTGTGCTGTTATGTTTATCTCCAGTTTCCTTTGTACTGTGTTTTGTGGATCTTCTGAGCTTTTGCATTTTTGCCTTTTTCTTTTTGAATTATACTCTTTGTTTTTGTTTTTTTTGTTTTGCCCTGGATTGTATATAGTGTACATAGTATAAATAAACCTTTTGTTACTTTTTCTACTTCCGCCTCACGCCTCTGCATTTGAGTCATTCCCCTGGTGGCCTAGTGGGGGTTTGCTGGATCATCACACCAACGAACCAGGTTCGAATCCCAGCAAAACCCTAACAGAAAGACTCCGTCATGACCGACTCAGCAGAGGCTGCTTCAACTGTCGACCCGGCCAACCTTCAGGGAATTATGGCAGCTTTGACACGCTTCGGAGCGACCATGGACGCTCATGGACGTACGCTCACCAGCCAACGTGAGGCCCTTGCTCGCCACGAGGAACTGCTTCAGCAAATTGGGAAAACCCTGGCACAGCTGACATCTCTGCCTGCATCTCCTGCTCCTGATCCAGTTCCTGCTCCAGCTCCCACTCCTGCTCCAGTGCCTCCTGCCATGCTGCCTTCTTCACCTCGCGAACCCAGCCTTCCTGCACCACAGAGGTATGACGGCAAGCACAGTGAGTGCCGAGAGTTCCTTACCCAGTGTCAACTCACCTTTGAGCTTCAGCCTACCACCTACACTACGGATCGCCGCAAGATTGCCTTTGTGATCACCTTATTAGCTGGTAAGGCGCGAGCCTGGGCTACTGCTATCTGGCAAAGACAGGGACCTGAGTGCTTTGATTTCCAGCTGTTTTCTGAAGAGATGCTTCGGGTCTTCGATCAGGCAGACATCAGTACCGACGCAGCCCGAAAGCTCATGTCCATCCGGCAAGGAGGAAGCGTCGCAGATTACGCCATCTCGTTCCGAACACTCGCAGCAGTAAGTGGATGGAACGAGACTGCCCTGGTGTCAGCCTTCCACCATGGTCTGTCTGACCCCATCAAGGACGGTCTGGCCTCTATTGGATGCCCAAGTGACCTCGAAACCCTCATCTCACATGCTATTCGTCTGGACAACAGGATGAGAGAACGCCACCAAGCCTTGAGCCCCCCCAGCCTCCCTACCTCTACCTGGAGACCATCTACCTCCTTCAGTGACTGTCCAGAACCCATGCAAGTGGGTCGTACTCGCCTCTGAGAGGGAGCGCAGAAGGAGGGACAAGTGCTGCATCTACTGTGGCAAGCCTGGTCACTTCCGAGCATCATGTCCCGAACTCTTGGGAAAAGGACCGCCCCGTCCAGCCGAGGGAGGGTTGTGACGGGGCCTACCCTCTCTCCCGGACTCCCTGGCCAAGGAATCTACATCCCGGTCTCCATCTCCTGGGGTGAGTCTGTCCACTCTTGTCTAGCTTTGATAGACTCAGGGGCAGCTGGGAACTTTATGGATATTCACTTCGCCCAAAGCATCAATATACCTACTGCACCTCTTGAAGTCCCTCTGTCTGTGTCTGCCCTCGATGGCCAAGCGTTAGGTGATGGAAGAGTCACTCAAGTTACTTCTCCAGTCTTCCTCCAGTCTCAAGGTCACAAGGAAGAAATATCCCTGCACCTGATTCCTTCACCTGAGTTCCCAGTTATTCTAGGCCTTCCTTGGCTTACTCGCCACAACCCTCGCATAGACTGGGTAACAAGCCAGGTTGTGGAATGGGGCCCTGCATGCCATGCCTCTTGTCTGCTCTCTAGCTCTCCTGTGTCTCCTGCCGAGCCCCCTGATCTCACCGAGTTATCTCAAGTTCCCACAGAGTACTGGGATCTCAAGGAGGTATTCAGCAAGAGCAGGGCCGCCGTTCTTCCTCCGCACCGGGCCTACGACTGTGCCATCGACTTGCTCCCTGGGACTACCCCTCCTCGTGGCAGACTGTTTTCCCTCTCTCAGCCAGAACGCAAGGCTATGGAGGAATACCTCAAAGACGCCCTGGTCTCTGGGTTCATTCGACCCTCCACCTCACCTGCTGGTGCCGGCTTCTTCTTTGTCGGCAAGAAGGATGGGGGGCTTCGACCATGTATTGACTACAGGGGCCTGAACAAGATCACTGTGCGCAACCGATATCCCCTTCCGCTGATGTCCACTGCTTTCGACCTGCTCCAAGGCGCCACCGTCTTCACTAAGTTGGACCTACGGAACGCATACCACCTCATCCGTATCCGACAGGGAGACGAGTGGAAGACTGCCTTTAACACCCCGTCTGGGCACTACGAATACCAGGTGATGCCCTTCGGACTCACCAACGCACCAGCTGTTTTTCAGGCCCTAATCAACGACGTCTTAAGGGACATGATTAACCTGTACATCTTTGTCTACCTCGATGACATCCTTATCTTTTCCAAGACCATGCAGGAGCACCGCCACCATGTCCGTCAGGTTCTCCAGAGGCTGCTACAGAACAATCTGTTCGCCAAGGCCCAGAAATGCGAATTTCATGTTCCCGAGGTCTCCTTTCTGGGATTTATTGTACGGACAGGCCAACTCCTAATGGACCCTGCCAAGACCCTGGCCGTCCGGGACTGGCCTACTCCCAAGTCCGTTAAGGAGGTTCAGCGGTTCTTAGTATTCGCTAACTTCTACCGCAAGTTCATCAGGAACTTCAGTTCTGTGGCAGCACCCATGTCAGACCTCACCAAAGGGACAGGTGGATCTTATGGCTGGTCTCCTCAGGCAGAAAAGGCGTTCAAAGACCTCAAGGCCCGCTTCTGCACGGCACCCATTCTGGTCCTTCCGGACACCTCCCAACCATTCATCGTGGAGGTGGACGCCTCGGACAGTGGTGTCGGCGCGGTACTCTCTCAACGTTCGGAAGGAAAGCTGCACCCCTGCGCTTACTTCTCCCACCGCCTGAGTCCTGCGGAGTCCCGGTACGATGTGGGGGATCGAGAACTGTTAGCGGTCAAACTGGCCCTTGAGGAGTGGAGGCACTGGCTGGAGGGAGCGCAACATCCATTCCTGGTTTGGACTGACCACAAGAACCTGGAGTACCTCCAGCAAGCCAAGAGACTGAACCCTCGACAGGCTAGGTGGGCCCTGTTTTTCAGTCGGTTTGACTTCACCCTCTCGTACCGTCCCGGCTCCAAGAACACCAAACCTGACGCACTGTCCAGGCTGTTCTCTGCCACTAACAGGGAGAATGAAGTCGGGCCTATTATCCCGGTGTCCCGGATTGTGGCCCCTGTCCGCTGGGGTATTGAGGAGGCTGTTCGACGAGCCCAACGCCAGGACCCCAGTCCTGGGACGGGGCCACCGGGCCTCTTGTACGTCCCACATCAAGCCCGGGCCAAGGTTCTCCAGTGGGGTCACTCTTCCCCTCTCACCGCCCACCCGGGAGCTCGGAGGACCCTGGACTTCCTGAAAAGACGCTTCTGGTGGCCTAACATGGAGCAGGAAGTAAGGTCATTTGTCCTGTCCTGTGAGGTTTGCACCAGAACCAAGAACCCACGACAGCGTCCCCAGGGTCTCCTGCATCCTCTGACCATTCCCCGGCGTCCCTGGTCCCACGTGGCAGTCGACTTCATCACGGGTCTCCCTGAGTCACAAGGTAACATGGTCATTTTGGTCATTGTTGACAGATTCTCCAAGGCCTGCCGCTTCATACCTCTGTGCAAACTCCCCTCTGCTCTTGAAACAGCAAAACTTATATTTAATCATGTCTTCCGAGTCTTTGGTCTTCCACAGGACATCGTCTCAGACCGAGGGCCCCAGTTCTCCTCCCGAGTGTGGCACGGGTTCTGCAAGGTCATCGGAGCCACTGCCAGCCTCTCCTCTGGGTTTCACCCACAGTCCAATGGTCAGACGGAGAGGCTCAACCAGGACCTGGAAACCACCCTGCGAGGCCTGGCTATGGATAACCCGACATCATGGAGCACCTGGCTGCCATGGGCAGAGTACGCCCACAACACCCTGCAGTCATCGGCCACCAAGCTGTCGCCATTCCAGTGCCAATTCGGGTTCCAGCCACCTCTGTTCCCGGACCAGGAGGAGGACGCGGGGGTGCCCTCGGTCAACCAATATGTGAGACGGTGTCGCAAGACCTGGAGCAAGGTCAGGAAGACCCTCATACAGACCTCCAGAACCAACCAGACTCAGGCCAACCGCCACAGAAGACCTGCACACACTTTCCGCCCTGGGCAGCGGGTTTGGCTGTCCACTAAGGACCTTCCGCTGCGGGTGGAGAACCGCAAGCTTGCTCCTCGCTACATTGGCCCCTTCAAGGTGGTGCGCAGGGTGAACCCTGTCTCCTACCTGCTCCAGTTGCCCCGGACTCTTAGGATCAACCCCACTTTCCATGTTTCCCTGTTGCGGCCTGTACTGACGTCTACGTATGCCCCTGCCCCTAGGAACCCCCCACCCCCCCGCATCTTCCAGGGGCAGACTGTGTTCACTGTGCATCGCCTGCTTGACTCCCGCCGGGTCCGCGGCGGGTTGCAATATCTGGTGGACTGGGAGGGCTATGGTCCTGAGGAGCGCTGCTGGGTTCCTGCTCGGGATGTCCTAGATAAAGAACTGTGTCGGGACTTCCATTCAGCCCATCCGGATCGCCCTGGGAACGTCAGGAGACGCTCCTAGAGGGGGGGGTCCTGTTAGGACTTGGACTGTTTTGGCCTCTAGAGGCCGCTGTTATTTCCTTTTTGTGTCATGTTTATTTTGGCCTCTAGAGGCCGCCACTGTTCCTGTGTTTTGTGTTTTTGTTAATTGCCTGTTTAGTCCTAATTATCTTCACCTGTGTCCTTAATTAGTTTGTGTATTTATACCCCTGAGTTCAGTCCTCTTGTCACGGAGTCTTTGTGCTGTTATGTTTATCTCCAGTTTCCTTTGTACTGTGTTTTGTGGATCTTCTGAGCTTTTGCATTTTTGCCTTTTTCTTTTTGAATTATACTCTTTGTTTTTGTTTTTTTTGTTTTGCCCTGGATTGTATATAGTGTACATAGTATAAATAAACCTTTTGTTACTTTTTCTACTTCCGCCTCACGCCTCTGCATTTGAGTCATTCCCCTGGTGGCCTAGTGGGGGTTTGCTAGATCATCACACCAACGAACCAGGTTCGAATCCCAGCAAAACCCTAACAACAAGTTTTAATTTATTTTGGGTTTTCTGAAAACACAGGGTCAAAAATTTACATACACTCAGATTATTAATTCAGAAGTGCTGAGACTTCCAAAATGTTTCTTATTTTGCCAAGGCCTCTTAACTTCCTGTTAGTGATTATGATTGATTACAACTGGTAGCTTCTCTGTGCCTTCATCAAAAGGGTTTGTTTACAGCACTCATTAGATTGACCAACACACAGTAAAATGGGAAAGTCCAAGGAGTTCAGTGCAGATCTGAGGAAGAGGATCACAGATGTACACGACTCAGGAATGTCCCTTAGAGACATTTCTAAACAACTGCAGGTCCCAAGACCAGTTCAAACAATTGTATGCAAGTTACTGGGAGGTGTAGTCACTTTGCCAAGCCATTGTGCTTCAAGAAAACCCAAACTGTCACCCTCAGCTGAAAGGAAATTGGTTCAAATGGTCAGGAACAACCCAGGAACCACCTTGCCATGAACTGGAAGCAGATGGATCATTGTCTACAGTTCAGTGAGTTTTATATCACCATGGACTAAGAGGCTGCTATCCAAGAAATAACTCCCTGCTCCAAAATTGATAACTTCAAGCTTAACTAAAGTTTGCAACTGACTACATGGACAAAGAAAAAGCCTTCTGAAGGAAAGCCGTCACATGAGACAAAGATTGAGTTGTTTGGCCACAATGACCACGATGAACACCAGAGGAACACTATCAGCTAGTGGTGGTGGTAGCACTACCATGCTCCAGGGCTGTTTTACTGCCAGTGGAACTGCAGGGTTCCTACATATATTTTATGTTGAATTTACTACCTTTTTACTACCTTCACAATTTTTTTTACTACCACAGCCACAATTTGGATTTGGAGATTTTCTCACAATTTAACAAGGTAATCTTTGAGTGTATGTGTTAGTCCAAGTGAATGTGCTACATATAAGTTAGTGACAACTCTACCCAAAGAGTTGGATTGATGAGACAAGACAGAAAGAAAATCTGAACGTACCGGTAGTGTAACTCTTTCCCTTTGGACGCATAATAGAACCTCCCATTGCGAGGGCTACACATGGAGTAATGCATATTTGCATAAAAGAAAACAAACTTCCACATATAATTTATAATTTTATTGAACTGTGAAACTGTGGCCCATAACCTCTTAACGGGTACACAGATTTGCACTAAACCTTGTGTGTCAACACTTCACATTAGGTACAAGATCTGATTACATTTTGTCAGCCAACACTTTCAAGATGGCCAACTTTTTGTTTGTGGAATAATCTTTTGAACAGGTGAACAGATTTGCACAAAAAATCGTATGTGCTTAGGTACATCAACTCATTACATTTAGATCAGGTCAAATGGCAAACACGAACCCACACACACACACACCCACACAAAGCGCACCAGGCGCACGCACACATGGGTGCACACACACATGACAAAGACAAGACACACACCCTAAAGATACAAAACACACATAACCCAAGCCCTATTTTGGCAGTCTCTCAACACATTGCCAAGTTTGCTTAAGATAGTCATTTGCACCAGTCCTGTAGTCGTGAAGGCCCGTGGGCAGAGTCAACACCTTCCTCCCAGAGATCAGTGTTTTAGAGGGTTAATCTTAATCATTTGAACAGTTCAACAGATTTGCTCATCACATTTTGGATGCCTCAAATGGTGCACACACAGTGCACCAGGCACACACACAGCGCACCAGGCACACACACACACACACACATACACACACACACACACAACAGATTTGCTCATCACATTTTGGATGCCTCAAACGGTGCACACACAGCGCACCAGGCACACCCACACAACGCACCAGGCACACCCACACACAGCGCACCAGGCACACACACACACAGCGCACCAGGCACACACACACAGCGCACCAGGCACACCCACACAACGCACCAGGCACACGCACCCACACAACGCACCAGGCACACACACACCCACGCAATGCACCAGGCACACACACACCCACACAACGCACCAGGCACACACACACCCACACAACGCTCCAGGCACACACACACCCACACAATGCACCAGGCACACACACACCCACACAATGCACCAGGCATACACACACACAACGCACCAGGCACACACACACACACGCACCAGGCACACCCACACAACGCACCAGGCACACCCACACAACGCACCAGGCACACCCACACAACGCACCAGGCACACACACACACAACGCACCAGGCACACCCACACAACGCACCAGGCACACACAAACACAATGCACCAGGCACACACAAACACAACGCACCAGGCACACCCACAACAACGCACCAGGCACACCCACACAACGCACCAGGCACACCCACACAACGCACCAGGCACACCCACAACAACGCACCAGGCACACCCACACAACGCACCAGGCACACCCACACAACGCACCAGGCACACCCACACAACGCACCAGGCACACACACACACAACGCACCAGGCACACCCACACAACGCACCAGGCACACCCACACAATGCACCATGCACACCCACACAACGCACCAGGCACACCCACACAACGCACCAGGCACACACACACACACACAACACACCAGGCACACACACACAACGCACCAGGCACACACACACACAACGCACCAGGCACACACACACCCACACAACGCACCAGGCACACACACACCCACACAACGCACCAGGCACACACACACCCACACAACGCACCAGGCACACGCACCCACACAACACACCAGGCACACACACACCCACACAACGCACCATGCACACACACACCCACACAACGCACCAGGCACACACACACAACGCATCAGGCACACACACACCCACACAACACACCAGGCACACACACACCCACACAACGCACCAGGCACACACACGCAACGCACCAGGCACACACACGCAACGCACCAGGCACACACACACCCACACAACGCACCAGGCACACACACACCCACACAACGCACCAGGCACACACACACACACAACGCACCAGGCACACACACAACGCACCAGGCACACACACAACGCACCAGGCACACACACAACGCACCAGGGACACACACACACAACGCACCAGGCACACACACACAACGCACCAGGCACACACACAACGCACCAGGCACACACACACGCAACGCACCAGGAACACACAACGCACCAGGCACACACACACACAACGCACCAGGCACACACACACGCAACGCACCAGGCACACACACACAACGAACCAGGCACACACACACCCACACAACGCACCAGGCACACACACACCCACACAATGCACCAGGCACACACACACACACACACACAACGCACCAGGCACACACACACACACAACGCACCAGGCACACCCACACAACGCACCAGGCACACCCACACACAATGCACCAGGCACACCCACACAACGCACCAGGCACACCCACACACAACGCACCAGGCACACCCACACAACGCACCATGCACACCCACACAACGCACCAGGCACACACACACACAACGCACCAGGCACACCCACACAACGCACCAGGCACACCCACACAACGCACCAGGCACACCCACACAACGCACCAGGCACACACACACAACGCACCAGGCACACACACAACGCACCAGGCACACACACACGCAACGCACCAGGAACACACAACGCACCAGGCACACACACACACAACGCACCAGGCACACACACACGCAACGCACCAGGCACACACACACAACGAACCAGGCACACACACACACAACGAACCAGGCACACACACACACACACAACGCACCAGGCACACACACACCCACACAATGCACCAGGCACACACACACACACACAACGCATCAGGCACACACACACACACAACGCACCAGGCACACCCACACAACGCACCAGGCACACCCACACAACGCACCAGGCACACCCACACAACGCACCAGGCACACCCACACACAATGCACCAGGCACACCCACACAACGCACCAGGCACACCCACACACAACGCACCAGGCACACCCACACAACGCACCATGCACACCCACACAACGCACCAGGCACACACACACACAACGCACCAGGCACACCCACACAACGCACCAGGCACACCCACAAAACGCACCAGGCACACCCACACAACGCACCAGGCACACCCACACAACGCACCAGGCACACACACACACAACGCACCAGGCACACACACACAACGCACCAGGCACACACCCACACAACGCACCAGGCACACACACACCCACACAACGCACCAGGCACACACACACCCACACAACGCACCAGGCACACACACACCCACACAACGCACCAGGCACACGCACCCACACAACACACCAGGCACACACACACCCACACAACGCACCATGCTCACACACACACACACACACAATGCACCAGGCACAAAACACACAACGCACCAGGCACACACACACCCATACACCCACACAACGCACCAGGCACACACACACCCACACAACGCACCAGGCACACACACACCCACACAACGCACCAGGCACACACACGCAACGCACCAGGCACACACACGCAACGCACCAGGCACACACACGCAACGCACCAGGCACACACATGCAACGCACCAGGCACACACACACCCACACAACGCACCAGGCACACACACACACACACAACGCACCAGGCACACACACACACACACAACGCACCAGGCACACACACAACGCACCAGACACACACACACACAACGCACCAGGCACACACACACACAACGCACCAGGCACACACACACACAACGCACCAGGCACACACACACACACAACGCACCAGGCACACACACACGCAACGCACCAGGAACACACACACGCAACAGGCACACACACACGCAACGCACCAGGCACACACACGCAACGAACCAGGCACACACACGCAACGAACCAGGCACACACACACCCACACAACGCACCAGGCACACACCCACACAACGCACCAGGCACACACACACACAACGCACCAGGCACACACACGCAACGCACCTGGCACACACACGCAACGAACCAGGCACACACACACCCACACAAAGCGCACCAGGCGCACGCACACATGGGTGCACACACACATGACAAAGACAAGACACACACCCTAAAGATACAAAACACACATAACCCAAGCCCTATTTTGGCAGTCTCTCAACACATTGCCAAGTTTGCTTAAGATAGTCATTTGCACCAGTCCTGTAGTCGTGAAGGCCCGTGGGCAGAGTCAACACCTTCCTCCCAGAGATCAGTGTTTTAGAGGGTTAATCTTAATCATTTGAACAGTTCAACAGATTTGCTCATCACATTTTGGATGCCTCAAATGGTGCACACACAGTGCACCAGGCACACACACAGCGCACCAGGCACACACACACACACACACACACACATACATACACACACACACACACACACAACAGATTTGCTCATCACATTTTGGATGCCTCAAATGGTGCACACACAGCGCACCAGGCACACCCACACAACGCACCAGGCACACCCACACACAGCGCACCAGGCACACACACACACAGCGCACCAGGCACACACACACAGCGCACCAGGCACACGCACCCACACAACGCACCAGGCACACGCACCCACACAACGCACCAGGCACACACACACCCACACAATGCACCAGGCACACACACACCCACACAACGCACCAGGCACACACACACCCACACAACGCACCAGGCACACACACACCCACACAACGCTCCAGGCACACACACACCCACACAATGCACCAGGCACACACACACCCACACAATGCACCAGGCATACACACACACAACGCACCAGGCACACACACACACACGCACCAGGCACACCCACACAACGCACCAGGCACACCCACACAACGCACCAGGCACACCCACACAACGCACCAGGCACACACACACACAACGCACCAGGCACACCCACACAACACACCAGGCACACACAAACACAACGCACCAGGCACACCCACACAACGCACCAGGCACACCCACACAACGCACCAGGCACACCCGCACAACGCACCAGGCACACCCACACAACGCACCAGGCACACACAATGCACCAGGCACACCCACACAATGCACCAGGCACACACACACACAACGCACCAGGCACACCCACACAACGCACCAGGCACACCCACACAACGCACCAGGCACACCCACACAACGCACCAGGCACACCCACACAACGCACCAGGCTCACCCACACAACGCACCAGGCACACCCACACAACGCACCAGGCACACACACACACAACGCACCAGGCACACCCACACAACGCACCAGGCACACACACACACAATGCACCAGGCACACCCACACACACACACACAACGCACCAGGCACACACACACCCACACAACGCACCAGGCACACACACACCCACACAACGCACCAGGCACACGCACCCACACAACACACCAGGCAGACACACACCCACACAACGCACCATGCACACACACACACACACACACACACACACACACAACGCACCAGGCACACACACGCACCCATACACCCACACAACGCACCAGGCACACACCCACACAACGCACCAGGCACACACACACCCACACAACGCACCAGGCACACACCCACACAATGCACCAGGCACACACACACCCACACAACGCACCAGGCACACACACACCCACACAACGCACCAGGCACACACACACAATGCACCAGGCACACACACAACACACCAGGCACACACACACCCACACAACGCACCAGGCACACGCACCCACACAACGCACCAGGCACACCCACACAACGCACCAGGCACACCCACACAACGCACCAGGCACACACACACAACGCACCAGGCACACACACACGCAACGCACCAGGAACACACACACACAACGCACCAGGCACACACACGCAACGCACCAGGCACACACACACACACCCACACAACGCACCAGGCACACACACACACACACAACGCACCAGGCACACACACAACGCACCAGGCACACACACACACACAACGCACCAGGCACACACACAACGCACCAGGCACACACACACAAACATTACATGTGCCTCAGTTGTATGACCTTTTCTTCGATCAACTTTTTAATGAACGCCTCTCACCGATTGCCATCTACCGCCTTTAGCCAGTCTTTAAAATCAGGTTCCTCCAGCCAGAGGTCTGAAAATTTGCATTTCCCCATTGTTTAATTCTCGTGCAGATGTCGCCAGTCGGGTCAACAGATAGATTCGACTAGAGCCGTATAAACAAAGTCAGTCTCGTACTAAACAATCTCTGGTATAAATTTATACTGGATTCGCCCGTTATTGGAATTCAATGCGCATGCGCCACCAACTCCTCACTGCGGTCCTCCTCGATACATAAAAATAAATTCGCCCAAATGTAGTAATTTATGAATATTATGGCATGCAGGTTAATTAAACGGATTAGAAAACACATAGGCCCAGTTGGATGGGGGTCAAAAAAAATTACTACCATGTCAGATTACGTTTACTACCTTTTACTACTTTTTACTGGCCATAATTTAGCCTATTTTAATTAACTACCTTTTACTACCTTTTAAAACCCCGTGGGAACCCTGAACTGGTTCATTGCACAAAGTGGATGGAATAATGAAGGAGGACTACTTCAGAATTCTTCAGCATATCCTCAAACCACTGGAAACTTGAACATGATTGGGAGTCACTACAGGACAATGAACCCAATCAGAGCTGGTTGTGGAGGATAAAGCAGGCTAACATTAAGCTTAAAACAAGCCCTGACTTCAACCCCACTGAAAATATATGGACCGTGCTTATAAGTGGAGTCCATGCCAAGAAAAAAAAAATTAATTGAACTCTACAATGAAGAGTTGTGAAATATCCAACCAGAATTCTGCCAGAAGCTTGTTCATGATAAACAAACAATGTTTGGTCAAGGTGAATCTTGCAAAGAGACATTTGACCCAAATATTAGGTGTGCTGTATGCAAATTTTACCCTGTATGTATACTTTTGACCTGGTATTGATTTCAGAAAACCCAAAGAAAATTGTGCACCAAATTCTTTATTTTATTTAAAGATGTTTGCTATCCAATCATTCTGCCATGGAAAAAGAACAGTTCAGACAAATCATTGAAAGCCCAAATTTTGCCATGACATTCATGTCACTGTTTGTAAACGTCTGACTGCAAGCCTATGCACACACACACACACACACACACACACACACACACACACACACACACACACACACACCCCTTTATGCCTGATACGGACAGGAACACAGTAAAAATGATCAAAAACAGTCTATTGTTTGAAAGGCATTGAGGTTGAAATTGTCTATTATGGTGTTTTGCATCTTGTCCTTTTCTTTTGATGTCAATTTTGGGATAGATGTTGAGGGTAAGGGTCTCCACTTGCTGCCACCATTAACTGTAGAACTCCATTTTGCCATAACCTTCCCATGCTTGAGAGCACTTTTGCAAGTGTTTTTGTAATGAAGCAGTGGCCAACCAACTTTTCTTGTTCCATCAGCCAACTCACCATATAGTAAGGCCTTGGCCAGTCTATCATTGTCCATATGGCAAACATGCCCCATCCAACAGAGATGATTTCTGATCAATTTGATCTCCATGTCTTCTACATTAGCTTTTTCTAGGACTTCCTCATTTGTGACAAAATGATCCCATTTGATTTGCAGTATAGACCTTAGGTGACATTGCTGAATGGTTCTGAATTGCTTCACATGTTTTTGGTGAAGGGTCCATGTTTCACTGCCATACAAAAGAAGAGGGGCAATACACTGGTCGTTGACTAATTTTAGTCATTGTAGTCAGATCCCTGCAGTCAAACACTCACTATGTTTACATGCACATAGAGAGAATCGAATTTCTGCCGTTGCTTGACTGAAATCGAAGTTCAAAATGCCATGTATACACCTTAATTCGGCTGAAATTGAACCGAACTTGATTTCTCGGAATCGAGCTATATGACCTAGTTTATGCGATTTCTGCCGAGCTACTTTGTGCATGTATACCCTATCGAGCTAGTTGTCGAGCTACTTCCAGAAGTGACGAGTGACGAGACCACAAGCGGGAAACACAACAGCCTCGGTCGGCATGACAACAGTAGTAGCGAGCAGCAGAAGAGGTCAGGAGGAACAAACGAAGAAGAGAAAATGTGGATGTAGAGCTCTCTGAAGTGTGGGTGGAGCACAGAGGACGGCAGGACAAAGCTTCTGGTACTAATAGGCTTTTTATTGTCAGACTTTTCAGTTTAACAGCCTACTTTTATTCTTGAGAGAAGCGCGCGCACGCACACACACACGCGCGCGCTGTGTTCTAGTCCCGGGATGAGCTCTCCCCTCTGCCTCCTTAAATAGGGCGCGGTTACTGGGAAGACACACAAACACAGGTTAATTACCATCAGGTGTTCTGCCACTCACCTTCCCTGGCTCCGCCCTCCTGTCACAGACCGGCGCTTGACCACGCCCCCACTGCCACAGGCAAGCAGAAACGTGCACTTCTGGAGCAATGAGGAGACAGAGTTCATGCTCATTCAGCTTAAGGAGTTGAATATATTAAAATTCATGGACGGGAGAAAAACGCGCAATGGAGAACACGGAACTGATAACTTTGTTTACACTCTTGAATAGCTCTTCTTCATGACGACAACCGGAAGTGTACCAACACGATGGGGCGTGTAGCGCCACCTGTGGCTCGGGTGCACAATGTACCTCACACAATAGCCCGATTTCATTGTGTGCATGTAGGATTGGATTTCTCTGGCACCCTGCTGGGACCTTCAGCTCGATTACCGACAGCAGCTCGATTTGGATGTGCATGTAAACGTAGTCACTGTCTTCTGTAGATGTCCAACAGCACAAGAAGCACTTTGTATTCGTACGTTGATCTCTTCCTTCATCATAAATTTTTGGAGACAGAACTACCCTTGAAGTGATTGACTCATGCCAGCTTGACATCATCTACAAAGAAATAAAATTGGGTGACCAATACTTCTTGTTGCAGTCTTTGAGGTGTTGATGTGGAGACCCATTTCCTTAGATACTTCTTTATAGGCTCTAATAAGGCATTGAAGGCTGTGACAATGAGGGTGTGGTTGAATGTTGGCTGTGAACGGCAAGGAGTCAGGTAATGTGTGACGAGGTGCACCTGTGTCTAATTACTGGCTGTCTACTAACCTGTGTCTCCATGTGTCTTTCAGACAGCCAGGAACGAGAGAAACAGAGAGCTGTGACACCCCATTGCATGTGCGTGTGTGTAGTGTGTCTGTATATATACTTGGTCACTGAAAAGTGTGGTTACTATAAAAAAAAACAACAACACATCTTGAATTGCAACACCTGCTTCCAGTACCTCATTGTCCACTCACACAAAGTTGTTAAACTGGTGCCATGACCCAGACTGAGGAACAAATGCTGCCACGGAGTCCAAACCAGTCAGAGAGCTCCTCCAGAGACTCGCCAACAACCTACAGCACCAGCATCATGCCCTCGTTGCACTGTCAGTGGATCAGGGCAGCGGTTCTGGGCTCTGCTCAAGACCAAAGCAGAAGACTGGCAGGTGATCCGGAGCTGGGTCCAGTCAACGGGTGCTTCAGCTGTCATCCCTGCGGCCAGCGTGCCCATCCAGCTGATCAAGATGATATTCAAGATGGCGCTGCAGATGGCAGCCCCGGTACATCGGTCTCCCCTATTTGTGTTGTTTTTGTTTATTTTCATGAAGACCAGCCATGCAAACCAGATTATTTTTAGTCGAGAGGAATGATTTTCTATCAAGCATCAAAGTCCAGAAAGAATTTTACCTAATTTCATCGAACCGGAAAGTTTTCTGGAACTTCTGGTCAGAGGAGCAGCTGCTGTCTGTGGGAGAAGATGCCACAGGCGAGGGAAACGTGCTGGTGCACTTGTGCGACTTTCGTATCCCTCTTCCAGCAATGCACCTGGTGAACGTTCGGTCCCTACCTAACAAGATAGATAAGCTGCTTCTTCTGAACAAGGCGAACAGGGACTTTGCTCGATCTGCTGCCCTCTGCTTCACCGAAACCTGGCTCAGTGAACTCATCCCTGACAATGGACTACATTTTCCTGGGTTCGGTTTACACCGCGCAGATCGGCAAAAAGAGCTATCAGGAAAGACGAAAGGTGGAGGAATTTGCTTCTACATAAACAAAGGTTGGTGTACAGATGTTACAGTTCTCAGAAAACACTGTAGCCCAAACTTGGAATCACTTTTTCTGAACTGCAAACCGTTCTATTCACCGCGAGAATTTTGCTCATTCATTCTGGTACATTCCGCCACAAGCTGACGTGAGGGATGCTCTGCAAGCTCTTGCCGATCAGGTAAACTTCTCAGAGCATAAATATCCGGATTCATTGCTCGTTATTATGGGAGACTTTAACAGAGCTAAATTGAACCACGAACTACTGAAATTCAGACAACACGTTGACTGTCCCACCAGAGACAATAACACTGTGGATCAATGCTACACAGTTCTTAAAGGGGCATACCGCTCTGTCCCCCGTGCGGCTGTAGGCCACTCTGATCATTGCTTAGTTCACCTCATTCCCACTTACAAGCACAAATTAAAATCTGTAAAGCCTGCAATCAGAACAACGAAGAAGTGGACTAATGAGGCTAAGGACGAACTGAGGGACTGTTTTGACCGTACAGACTGGAGTGTTTTTGAAGATGCCACAGCTGACCTGGACGAACTTACTGACACTCTACATTAGTTTTTGCAAGGAAGTGTGTGTGCCAACAGAGACTTTCCGCATCTTCAACAACAACAAGCCATGGTTCTCTGCTAAACTGAGTCAGCTCCGCCAGGCGAAGGAGGAGGCCTTCAGCAATGGAGACAAGACTCTGCACAAAAAACTCAAACACACTGACCAAAGAGATCAGAGCAGCTAAAAAAAATTACTCTGAAAAGCTGAAGCACCGGTTCTCAGCTAATGACTCTTCAGTATTGTGGAGAGGCCTTCAAGACCTCACCAACTACAAGAGACCATCCCCCACTGCTGAGGCTAACAATGGCCTTGCTGGCGACCTGAATGCTTTTTACTGCAGATTTGAAAGGGAGACATTAACACCCCACCCCAGACCAACTGCAGTCCCCACCATTCACCTGGCTACCCCTCCCCCCCCGAACCCCCATCTACACTAATCATATGCGAACAGGACGTCTGCCGCCTCTTTGAGAGACAGAAAGTTCGTAAAGCTCCAGGCCCTGATGGAGTATCACCCTCCTGTCTCAGGACCTGTGAAGTCCAGCTGGCTCCAATCTTCACACACATCTTCAACAGATCACTGGAGCTGTGCAAAGTCCCCTCATGCTTCAAAAGCTCCACCATCATCCCAGTTCCCAAGAAACCCTCCATCACTGGACTGAATGACTACAGACCTGTGGCCTTGACCTCAGTCGCCATGAAGTCCTTTGAACGCCTGGTATTGACCCACCTCAAAAACATCACAGGTCACCAGCTGGACCACCTGCAGTTTGCCTACAGGGCAAATAGGTCAGTGGACGATGCAGTGAGCATGGGGCTGCATTTCATTCTGCAACACCTTGACCAACCAGGGGCCTATGCTAGGATCCTGTTTGTGGACTTCAGCTCGGCGTTCAACACTATCATACCTGAAATCCTCACTGCCAAACTCTCTCAGCTCACTGTATCTCCTGCCATCTGTCAGTGGATCTCCAGCTTCCTGACTGACAGGAGTCAGCATGTGCGGCTGGGAAACGTCACATCTGGAACCAGAACAATCAGCACTGGTGCTCCACAGGGGTGTGTCCTTTTCCCACTGCTCTTCTCCCTCTACACAAATGACTGCACTTCTAAAGACCCAGCTGTCAATCTCCTAAAATTTGCGGACGACACCACTGTCATTGGGCTCATCCAGGATGGTGATGAGTCTGCATATCGGCAAGAGGTTGATAGGTTGGTGGTCTGGTGCAGTCAACACAATCTAGAGCTAAAAACACTAAAGACCGTGGAGATGGTCTCTTTCAAGTTTCTGGGATCCATCATCTCCCAGGATCTGAAGTGGGAGTCCAACATCAACGCCATCCAGCAGAGAATGTACTTTCTACGACAACTGCGGAAACATGGCCTTCCACAAGAGCTTTTGATCATCTTCTACACTGCTGTCACTGAATCCATCCTCTGCTCATCCATCACAGTTTGGTTTGGAGCAGCCACAAAACAGGACAAGCACAGACTACAATGCACAATTCGGTCAGCGGAAAAGATCACTGGTGCCCCTCTGCCCTCCCTTCAGGACCTGTACAATGGGAGGACCAGGAAGCGGGCAGAGAACATCATCAAAGACCCCACACATCCTGCACACACACTCTTCAACCTTCTTCCCTCTGGCAGGCGCTACAGATCCCTGTGCCCCAAAACAACCAGACACAAGAACAGCTTATTTCCCACTGCCATCACTCTCCTGAACTGTGGATAAGTGGGTCATCCCCACTTGGCCATCCACCCACTTCTGCCAGTGCCTGTTGAGGTGTCCACGACCATGGCAACCTTGACAGGACAGTGTGTGTGTGTGTGTGTGTGTATCTTGTTTTGGATGCTACGAGATGCTTGAATTTCTACTGCATACTTACCATTCCTATATGCATCCTGCACACTACACTATTGCACTACACTGCACTATTATTTGCACTTTACATTCCACACCCACCACTTGGCCTGTAATTTAGGTCTAATTTATGTCTTAACTTATGTCTTATTTGGTTATTGTATTATTTGTACATTATGTTGATATGTGCCTATATATATATTGTTGCCTCTATTGTACAGCATACCACCTACCGAAGTCAAATTCCTTGTGTATGTAAGTATACTTGGCCAATAAAACTGATTCTGATTCAAGATGGGGCCACAGGATGACCCTAGAGCCTTCTTTGAGCTGTTCAAGCATGTCGCAGAGGCGAGCTCGTGGTCAACATTACAGTGAGCGACTCACTTATTGCTGCTCCTGTTGGGGGAAGCCCAGCTCACGGCTTGGCAGCTCATGCCTCGGCAGCTCCTGGCCACTAGCATGCTGGAGTACCCCAACCTGAAGCAGGCCATCCTACGGCAGGTCGGAAGCGGGCCATCCTACAGCAGGTTGGCCATGGCCCAGAAGAGCAGCGCCAGTGCTTCCGTTCACTGGCATACAGCGAAGTGGGCTGGCCACTTGCACAACATGCAACAGCTCTGGGACACCTGCCAACAGTGGTTGCTGGCAGGCAAATGCAACGTCAAGATCAGCATCAAGCGAGTGACACTGGAGTAATTTATCACCCAACTGTTGAGCAAGACATCAATGTGGATCCAGTGTCACCGAACGGCGTTGCTAGAGGAGGCAGTCTGGCTGGCTGAGGAGCACCTGATGGCGTTTCCAGGAGCAGGTGCTCCTGTAGCTTCTCTGCCTCTCACTTTCTCCCCCTCCCCTACCCCAGCCCTGCAGAAATGGGGGCCAATTCCCCCAAAACCCGCTCCCTACACTTGTGTCTGTCCTCGTGTTTCTTCTCTCCCTGCTCCTTCTGTGTCTGTGCCACCATGAACCTCATCTCTCACTCTTTCCACAGGTGGACTCCTCTGTGCCCACCAGAACCAGAAGCGAGCCCAGGCAGGTCTGTCAGTGCGGAAGGAAGGCGGGGAATCAGCGCTTCCGCAAGGAGGCAAGGCTACTGATTTGCATTCCTGATACACGATAGGCTTCCCCTGATGGAGCAGGAGCGTACAGAATTGTTGAGTATTCAAGGAGGTACACATAGTGGATTCTGGTTGCAATCAGAATTCCATGCATCAAAGCCTGATTCAATGTGGGGCACTGGGAAATGCATGATTGTTGAAGGTCAAGTGTGTGCATGGTGACATCCACAAATATCTGCTAATGCCCATCACTGTTTTTCTCCCTGGAAGTGAAGAGTATGGAGGCGGCAGTTAGTCCAAGCCTCACCAACCCACTGATACTGGGAACAGATTGGACGGGTTTAAAACATTAATGAAAGAGTTGGTAGTGGGTGGGTCCTGCAGTAGCACGCAACGGCAAATCCCTCCGCGACAGTAGCTGTGGAAGCGGTCCCAGGACCATCCACATCAGCTCCGTGCCATGAGGACCTGGAGAGTGGGGAGAGCTCTCCCCTCTCTCTGGGGAATCCCTTTGGGCATTTCCCATTGGATCAGATGCATAACGAATCTCCAAGACATACCTTTGATCAAGTGAAAAGTAATTGATGGCTAAATCCTCCAACCTAATGTTGCGCTTTCCTTCCCATATTTCTGTATTAAGGATAGGCTATAATCAAGTGACGCAGGACATTCAAATTAAAGAAGAGGCAACACTGTTGCTGAGCCCGAAGAGCTGCAGGGAACTTTTATTCCATGCTGCTCATCATAAGCCTATAGCTGGGCACTTGGGGCATGACACTAAATTGTGTCCAGAAGCAGTGCCTCTTTGCAATATCTCAGCCCACTGTGTTGCGGAGGCACCCTTCCGCGTTATCTCCCAAGTCTGGATACTAGTGTTTATCATCCGCAAACGGACGGGCTGCTCAAGATTTAACCAAACACTTAAAAATATGATTTGTAATTTCGTTCACAGGGATGCTAAAAACTGGGACAGGTGGCTAGACCCTCTGTTGTTTGCAGTGCACTGCAAAAAATGATATCTTAGCAAGTGAAAATATCTTGAAAATAGTTGAAACGATCGAGCATTTCTTATTAGAAGAAAACAAGACACCAATTTTGAGATTATTAAACCTAGTTCTAGATTGCAACCAACTTATTCTAAGATGTCTTACCAAGTGTAATTATCTTACTGCACTGGCAGATTATTTCACTTGATTATAGTCTAAAATGTTCTCAAATTAAATTATGTTTTTCCTTATATTAGGATGGCTAGTTTTTGCAGTGTGCATGAGGTGCCACAAGCCTTCACCAAGTTTTCCTTGTTTGAATTGCTGTATGGGCGCAAGCCCCGTGGTGTCTTGGACATCATTAGAGAAAATTGGAAGGAGGGGCCTTCTCAAAGCAAAATTGAAATTCAATAAATTCTTGACCCAAGAGCAAAACTCCATGCACTGAGCCATGTCACCCAGGAGAATTTGCTACAAGCCCAAGAACGTCAATCTCATCTGTACAAATAGAGGGGCATGGCTAAGGAAATTTGCATTGGGAGATAAAGTCCTCATTTTACTGCCCACTTCAAGTTCAAAATTGCTCGCCATGTGGCAAGGGCCCTTTGAGGTCACACAGCGAATTAGGGAGGTCGACTAGGAGGTCAAACATCCAGATAGGGGTGTGACACATCAAATTTATCACCTTAACCCTTTGGTGACTGACCCCTTGAAAATGGTTCCTCCAGGAAAAATGACGTTTCAGTTGTCAAGACAACGGAAAAACTAAAATACAAGAGCATTTTGTTTTGTGCACAAGAGCATTGTGACGTATCTTTCTGTTTTTGTATTTTAGTTTTTCCGTTGTCTTGACAACTGAAAAGTCATCATTCCTGGAGGAACCATTTTCAAGGGGTCAGTCACCAAAGGGTTAATCTCCTGAAACCATGGAGAGAGGAGGTTCCTGTGTCTCTGGTGATGGTAGTTCCAGAGAGGGCGGAGCTGGGACCAGAGGCAAGTCTAAAAAGTGCAGCCCAATTCACCCTGGTCCCCTGTGCAGACCACCTCTCACCGTCCCAGAGAGCACAGATTATTAGGTTGCAGGAGGAATTCTGTGATGTGTTTTCACCCCTCCCTGATTGCACTGATCTCACAGAACACCACAGTGAGACTCCCCCGGGGTGGTGGTGCACAGCCACCTGTATCAGCTCCCTGAGCATAAGAAAAATGTGGTTTAGGATGAATTCCAGGTTATGCTTAAGATGGGAGTAACTGAGGAGTCGCACAGCAAATGGAGCAGCCCGGTGGTCTTGGTTCCCAAGACAGATGGGTCAGTCCAGTTCTGTGTGGACTGTAGAAAAGTTAACACAGTGTCAAAATTTGACGCATATCTGATGCCCTGCATTGATGAACTGCTTGATTGGTTAGGTGGGGCTCACTTTTACTCGACACTGGATTTAAGAAAGGGATATTGGCAGATCCCCTTGACTCCATTATCCCATGAGAAAACAGCCTTTCCCACTCTGTTTGGTTTACACCAATTTGTCACCCTTCCTTTCGGGTTATTTGGGGCCCCAGTGATGTTTCAACGTCTCATGGACTGAATTCTCCATCCCCACAATACATATATGCAGTAGCCTATCTAGATTGGGAGCAGCATTTACAACATCTGAGGGTGGTCCTGAGGTTGCTGTGCTCACAGCAAACTCAAAAAAGTGTGCAATTGGACAGGTGGAAGTATCTAGACTTCCACTTGGGTCCTGGGCAGGTGTATCCCAAACTGAGGAGACTGTAGCGATTGTGGCCTGCCCAAGACCTAAGACCAAAAAGGGGGTGAGGCGGTTCCTGGGGCTGGCTGGCTATTACAGGCGGTTTGTGTCTAACTTTTCGAATGTCACCAGCCCACTGACTGACTTCACTAAAAAGGGGGTGCCAGATCCGGTCCAGTGGACAGAGCTATGCAAACGGGTTTTTGTTCAGGTAAAAGTGGTTTTGTGTGGGGGCCTGCTGTTGCATTCAACTGACTTTTCTCTCCCATTTGTTTTGCAGAGCGATGTATCAGACAGAGGGCTAGGGGCCATTTTGTCCCAGATGGTGGAGGAAGAGGAGGGCCTGGTGCTGTAAATCAGCCGCAAGCTCTCCACACGAGATTCCAAGTACAGCACCGTGGAAAAGGAGTGTCTGGCAATCAAGTGGGCGGTCCTCACTCTCCGGTACTACCTGCTGGGACACCCAATCACCCTCTGTTCCGACCATGCCCTGCTCCAGTGGCTCCACCACATGAAGGATGCCAATGTGTGGATCACTCATTGGTATCTGGCCCTTCAACCCTTTAAATTCGAGGTGGTCCACAGGCCAGGGGCACAGATGGTGGTGGCAGATTACCTCTCCCACCAGGGGTGGGGAGTCAGCTGCAGGCCAGACAGCTCCCCGACCTGAGTCAAGCGGTGGGGGTATGTGGCAGCGAGGGTGTGGTCGAGCGCCAGCTGTGACACCCCATTGCATGTGTGTTTAGTGTGTCTGCATATAGTTAATAGTCACTGAAAAGTGTGGTGACATAAATAAATACATACATTGAATTGCACACCTTGAATTGCAGTGCCTGCTTCCAGTTCCTCACTGTCCACTCATGCCAAGTTTTTACAAAGGCCTTTTGCATTATTGTTGAACAGAGCTAGGCCATCTGCATCTTGGGCTTATTTGTACATGTACTGGACTTTTGACTCTGCCTTTAATCTTCGCAGATCAAAGAGGTCACCATCATAGCAGAAGCACACTTTTACATTTCAGTTAAGATTGATGGTGTTCAAGGATAACTGAAGAAACACAGTTGCATAGACACTGTATGGGGTTGGAGCAAGTTTGCAGCCTTGCTTCACAGCACTGTTATATAATTGAATATTTGACAGTTCTCCATCAACAGGGACTCTTACTTGTACACTTGAGTATTGTGCTTTGATAACTCTTGTAAGTTTTTCCCAGACTGCCAAGCATTTCCAAGATGGTGAAGAGCAACTCACGATTGACGCAATCAAAAGCCTTTGTTGTTAGGGTTTTGCTGGGAATCGAACCCGGGTCGCTGGTGTAATGATCCAACAAACCCCCACTAGGCCACCAGGGGAATAACTCAAGTGCAGAGGCGTGAGGCGAAAGTAGAAAGTAGCAAAAACAGTTTATTTATACTATATACACTATATACAATCCAGGGCAAAAGAAACAAAAAGTATAATCCAAAGCTGAGAAGACAAAGGGAAAAATAAAATATCCAAAAGTACAAAACAAAAGCCAAAAAAACAGAAAAGAAAAGGCAAAAATACCAATGCTCAGAAGATCCAAAAACACAGTAAATACTAGGTCCAAAAAGCAAAGCAAAGTGCAAAACCAAAAAGACAAGGAACATGGTACAGAGGAAACTGGAGCTAAACATAACAGCACAAAGACTCCGTGACAAGAGGACTGAACTCAGGGGTATAAATACACAAACTAATTAAGGACAGGGCGGGGCAGGAAACAGGCAATAAGACAAAAACAAAACACAGAACACAGTGGTGACCTCTAGAGGCCAAAACAAACATGATCAGAAAAGGAAAAAACAGTGGCCTCTAGAGGCCAAAACAATCCCAGTCCTAACAGGACCCCCCCCCAGGAGTGTCTTCTGACATTCCCAGGACGATCAGGATGGGCCGAATGGAAGTCCCGACAAAGTTCTTTGTCAAGTATGTCCCGAGCTGGGACCCAGCTGCGCTCCTCAGGGCCATAGCCCTCCCAGTCCACAAGATATTGGAGACCCCCGTGAACCCGGCGGGAGTCCAGCAGGCGGCGCACGGTGAAAACAGTCTGACCCTGGAAGATGCGGGGGGATGGGGGGTTCCTAGGGGCAGGGGCATACGTGGACATCAGTACGGGCCGCAACAGGGAAACATGGAATGTGGGGTTAATCCTTAGCGTATGTGGTAACTGGAGCCGGTATGAGACAGGGTTAACTCTGCGTACAACCTTGAAGGGGCCAATGTAGCGAGGAGCAAGCTTGCGGTTCTCCACCCACAGCGGAAGGTCCTTGGTGGACAGCCAAACCCGCTGCCCAGGGCGGAAAGTGTGGGCAGGTCTCCTATGGCGGTTGGCCTGAGTCTGGTTGGTACTGGAGGTCTGGATGAGTGTCCTCCTGACCTTGCTCCAGGTCTTGCAACACCGTCTCACGTATTGGTTGACCGAGGGCACCCCAGCGTCCTCCTCCTGGTCCGGGAACAGAGGTGGCTAGAACCCAAATTGGCACTGGAACGGCGACAGCTTGGTGGCCGATGACTGCAGGGTGTTGTGGGCGTACTCAGCCCATGGCAGCCAGGGGATGTATGGATGCTGTCAGTCCCCACGCGCTTGCTCACTCGAGTTTGTTGACGGTGTAGTGGCTGGCTGCTTTATGTCCCGGGGCTCCCTCATGCCTGTGTTACCTTCTGGCTCTCTCCTTTTAGTTATGCTGTCATAGTTAGTTGCCGGAGTCCCTGCTTGTACTCGGTGCAATATGTATACTGTTCCTACTTATTCAGGTGACATTGGGCATACCTAACCACCTGTGTTTTCTTTCTCTCCCCCCCACCCCAAATCTGTCCCTCTGAGTTACATGGAGTCAACAGGAAATCTTTTGGTGGAGACGGTGGGGACCTTGACTGGCTATCGTAGCCTGCAGGGAATCGGCCGTCAGACATTCTGTCGCATGTCCCAGACCCGGTGAAATGTAACTGAATTGTCTTGGCCAGGCCTAAGGGTCCCATCTGCATCTCATCATTGCTGAGGAGTGTGCTCCCATCACCCAATCAAGCATCCAGCCAGAGCAGGTCATGATATATTTTTTACCATATTAACATGCCATTGTGTGTTATGCCTGATGTAAAGACTCTCGTCTCTGCGAGCCTACCACACAGATTTAATACTTGTCATTTTTAGGGCATACCTAACAACGTGTTTTCTTTCTCTCTCTCTCTCTCCCCCCCCCCCCCCCCCCCCAATCTGTCCCTCTGAGTTACATGTTGATCCTGGGATTGAGATGCTGGCCTCTTCTGCCCCTCGGACCTGCTTGATCCATCCTGGTGCCCTGTGTCTGGTCGGAGTTTTATCGCCCCACTCCTGTGAAGGACAGCCCCATGAGGACAGTTGAGGGTTATACCTGTTAAAACTGTTAATATTATAGTCAGGCTGTCTGTTGTTGCCCAAATGAGGATGGGTTCCCTTTTGAGTCTGGTTCCTCTCGAGGTTTCTTCCTCATGTCGTCTGAGGGAGTTTTTCCTTGCCACCGTCGCCACAGGCTTGCTCATTGGGGATAGATTAGGAATAAAATTAGCTCATGTTTTAAGTCGTTCAAATTCTGTAAAGCTGCTTTGCGACAATGTTTATTGTTAAAAGCGCTGTACAAATAAACTTGATTTGATTTGATGCTCCACGATGTCGGGTTATCCATAGCCAGGCCTCGCAGGGTGGTTTCCAGGTCTTGGTTGAGCCTCTCCGTCTGGCCATTGGACTGGGGGTGGAACCCAGAGGAGAGGCTGGCAGTGGCCCCGATGAGCTTGCAGAAGCCGTGCCACACTCGGGAGGAGAACTGGGGCCCCTGGTCAGAGACGATGTCCTGTGGAAGACCAAAGACTCGGAAGATGTGATTAAATAGCAATTTAGCAGTGTCAAGGGCAGAAGGGAGTTTGCACAGTGGTATAAAGCGGCAGGCCTTGGAGAATCTGTCCACAATGACCAAAATGACAGTGTTACCTTGAGACTCAGGGAGACCCATGATGAAGTCGACCACCACGTGGGACCAGGGACGCCGGGGAATAGGCAGAGGATGCAGGAGACCCTGGGGACGCTGTCGCGGGTTCTTGGTTCTGGTGCAGACCTCACAGGACAGGACGAATGACCTTACTTCCTTCTCCGTGTTAGGCCACCAGAAGCGTCTTTTCAGGAAGTCCAGGGTCCTCCGAGCTCCCGGGTGGGCGGTGAGAGGGGAAGAGTGACCCCACTGGAGAACCTTGGCCCGGGCTTGACGAGGGATGTACAGGAGGCCCGGTGGCCCCATCCCAGGATCAGGGTCCCGGCATTGAGCTTGTCGAACGGTCTCCTCAATACCCCAGCGGACAGGAGCCACAATCCGGGATACAGGGATGATAGGCCCAACTTCACTCTCCCTGTTGTTGGGTGAGAACAGCCTGGAGAGCGCGTCCGGTTTGGTGTTCTTAGAGCCCGGGCGGTATGACAGGGTGAAATTAAAATGGCTGAAAAACAAAGCCCACCTAGCCTGTCATGGGTTCAGCCTCTTGGCTTGCTGGAGGTACTCCAGGTTCTTATGGTCCGTCCACACCAGGAATGGATGTTGCGCTCCCTCCAGCCAGTGCCTCCACTCCTCAAGGGCTCGTTTAACCGCTAGCAGTTCCCGATCCCCCACATCATAGCGGGACTCCGCAGGGCTCAGGCGATGGGAGAAGTAAGCGCAGGGGTGCAGCTTCCCTTCCAAGCATTGAGAGAGCACCGCGCCGACACCACTGTCCGAGGCGTCCACCTCCACGATGAATGGTTGGGAGGTGTCCGGGAGAACCAGAATAGGTGCCGTGCAAAAGCGGTGTTTGAGGTCATTAAACGCCTTTTCCGCCTGAGGGGACCAGACATAGGAACCACCAGTCCTTTTGGTGAGGTCCGACATAGGTGCTGCTACGGAGCTGAAGTTCCTGATGAACTTGCGGTAGAAGTTAGCAAATCCTAAGAACTGCTGAACCTCCTTAACGGACTTGGGAGTAGGCCAGTCCCGGACGGCCAGGGTCTTGGCTGGGTCCATTTGGAGTTGCCCTGTTTGTACGATAAATCCCAGGAAGGAGACCTCGGGGACATGAAACTCGCATTTCTGGGCTTTAGCAAACAGATTATTCTGTAAAAGTCTCTGGAGGACTTGGCGGACATGGTGGCGGTGCTCCTGTAAGGTCTTGGAGAATATCAGGATGTCGTCGAGGTAGACGAAAATGTATTGATTAATCATATCCCTCAAGATGTCATTGATAAGGGCCTGAAAAACAGCTGGTGCATTGGTGAGTCCGAAGGGCATGACCTGGTACTCGTAGTGCCCTGACGGGGTGTTAAAGGCGGTCTTCCACTCGTCTCCCTGTCGGATACAGACGAGATGGTATGCGTTCCGTAAGTCCAACTTGGTGAAGATGGTGGCGCCTTGGAGCAGGTCAAATGCTGTGGACATCAGCGGAAGGGGATAGCGGTTGCGCACGGTGATCTTGTTCAGGCCCCTATAATCAATACACGGCTGGAGCCCCCCATCCTTCTTGCTGACAAAGAAGAAGCCGGCACCAGCGGGTGAGGTGGAGGATCGAATGAACCCAGAGGCCAAGGCCTCCTTGATGTACTCCTCCATGGCCTTGCGTTCTGGCTGAGAGAGGGAAAACAGTCTGCCACAAGGAGGGGTAGTCCCAGGGAGCAAGTCGATGGCACAGTCGTAGGCACAGTGCGGAGGGAGAACGGCGGCCCTGCTCTTACTGAAAACTTCCTTGAGATCCCAGTACTCTGTGGGAACTTGAGATAACTCGGTTAGATCGGGAGGCTCGGCAGGAGACACAGGAGAGCTAGAGAGCAGACAAGAGGCATAGCAAGCAGGACCCCACTCCACAACCTGGCTAGTGACCCAGTCTATACGAAGGTTGTGGCGGGTAAGCCAAGGAAGACCTAGAATAACTGGGAACTCAGGTGAAGGAATCAGGTGCAGGGATATTTCTTCCTTGTGACCTTGAGACTGGAGGAAGACTGGAGAAGTAACTTGGGTGACTCTTCCATCACCTAACGCTTGGCCATCGAGGGCAGACACAGACAGTGGGATTTCAAGAGGTGCAGTCGGGACATTGATGCTTTGGGCGAAGTGGATATCCATAAAGTTTCCAGCCGCCCCTGAGTCTAACAAGGCTTGACAAGAGTGGACGGACTCACCCCAGGAGATGGAGACCGGGATGTGGATTCCTTGGCCAGGGAGTCCGGGAGAGAGGGTAGGCCCCGTCACAACCCTCCCTCGGCTGGACGGGGCGGTCCTTTTCCCAAGAGCTCAGGACATGATGCTCGGAAGTGACCAGGCTTGCCACAGTAGATGCAGCACTTGTCCCTCCTTCTGCGCTCCCTCTCGGCTACGGAGAGACGAGTACGGCCAACTTGCATGGGCTCTGGACAGTCACTGGAGGAGGTAGACGGGCTCCAGGTAGAGGCAGGGAGGCCGGGGAGGCTCAGGACTTGGCAGCGTTCTCTCATCCTGTTGTCAAGGCGAGTAGAATGTGAGATCAGAGTTTTCGAGGTCACTTGGGCATCCGATAGAAGCCAGACCGTCTTTGATGGGGTCAGACAGACCATGGTGGAAGGCTGACACCAGGGCAGTCTCGTTCCATCCACTTACTGCTGCGAGGGTCCGGAACGAGATGGCGTAGTCTGCAATGCTTCCCTCCTGTCGGACAGACATGAGCTTCCTGGCTGCATCTTTACTGATGTCTGCCTGATCGAAGACCCAAAGCATCTCCTCCGTAAATAGCTTGAAGTCAGAACACTCGGGTCCCTGTCTTTGCCAGATGGCCGTTGCCCAAGCTTGTGCCTTACCAGCTAACAAGGTTATCACAAAGGCAATCTTGCAGCGATCCGTAGTGTAGGTGGTAGGCTGGAGCTCAAAGGTGAGTTGGCACTGGGTAAGGAACTCCCGGCACTCACCGTGCTTGCCGTCATACCTCTGTGGTGCAGGAAGGCTGGGTTCGCGAGGTGAAGGAGACAGCGTGGCGGGAGGCACTGGAGCGGGAGCAGGAGCCGGATCAGGATGAGGAGATGCAGGCAGAGGTGTCAGCTGTGCCAGGGTTTTTCCAATTTGCTGAAACAGTTCCTCGTGGCGAGCAAGGGCCTCACGTTGGCTGGTGAGCGTACATCCATGAGCGTCCATGGTCGCTCCGAAGCGTGTCAAAGCTGCCATAATTCCCTGAAGGTTGGCTGGGTAGACAGTTGAAGCAGCCTCTGCTGAGTCGGTCATGACGGAGTCTTTCTGTTAGGGTTTTGCTGGGAATCAAACCCAAATCGCTGGTGAAATGATCCAGCAAACCCCCAATAGGCCACCAGGGGAATGACTTAAGTGCAGAGGCATGAGGCGAAAGCAGAAAAAACAGTTTACTTATACTATATACACTATATACAATCCAGGGCAAAAGAAACAAAAAGTATAATCCAAAGCTGAGAAGACAAAGGGAAAAATAAAATATCCAAAAGTACAAAACAAAAGCCAAAAAACCAGAAAAGAAAAGGCAAAAATACCAATGCTCAGAAGATCCAAAAACACAGTAAATACTAGGTCCAAAAAGCAAAGCAAAGTGCAAAACCAAAAAGACAAGGAACACGGTACAGAGGAAACTGGAGCTAAAGATAACAGCACAAAGACTCCGTGACAAGAGGACTGAACTCAGGGGTATAAATACACAAACTAATTAAGGACAGGGCGGGGCAGGAAACAGGCAATAAGACAAAAACAAAACACAGAACACAGTGGTGACCTCTAGAGGCCAAAACAAACATGACCACAAAAGGAAAAAACAGCGGCCTCTAGAGGCCAAAACAGTCCCAGTCCTAACATTTGTAAAGTCAACAAATGCTATATTGTACATCCTTTTGGTGTTCTCTACTCTTTTCCATAATTTGACGCAACATGAAGATACCATCAATTGTGCTTCTACCTCTACGGTAGCCAGACCGAGATTGTGCATAGATTCATTCAGCAAGGACCTGGAGTCTTTGAAGGATGATACTGTATCCGCAAAACCTTTCCCAACACCACTGAGAAGAGAAATTCCTCAGTAGTTGTTGCACTGGCTACGGTCTCCCTTTTTACAGAGGATCGTGATGTTAGCGTTGATGAGTTCTGATGGAATGTTCTCAGCTGTCCACAGATGATTGAAGAGGGCCAATAAAGATGACCTCAAACAGCTACCACCATAAACAACTTCTCCGTGCTCTCGCGGAAGGCGGTCGCATTCTCTGTCTCTCCCTTCCCTTATCTTTCCTGCTTCTGCTGTCTCGTCTGTCTAGTCTCTATACTTTTGAGAGACTCTCTCCGCACTGCTCTCCAAACTAAAAACCATGGAATTGATAAACTGGTCTCTTCACACAATTGACGATCTTCTTAACGAGAAGCCTGGGTTCGGGGGAACCAGCCTGTCCTGCCGGAACGTGCGCAGCTGGCTACACGATGGATGCGTGGGAGCAGTGGCAGGTCGTGTGCCTGGCGGTTCTTTCTGTGGAGGACATTGAAGACATCTACCTATTTGGAACCATGATCACAGGACTTTTGCTCATTGGATTAGGCATTGCCCTGGTTTATCGAGGAAATCAGAAAACGGTGACAGCTGTTCAAAGCCCCATAAAGCTGCCCGACATGATTGAAGCGGTGGGCAGAGCTGTCGGCACTCAGACTGTGGCTATTCAGAACTCGAACCGCAACATGGATAACATCTTGGAGAAGCTTTCGGCTTTGCAGAGGAAAATGGATTCGGGAGGCCAGTATGGACAATCAGAGTAGTCGTGTAAAGGAATGCGTCTGCTCGACCCAAACAAGCCCAATCTTATCTGCTTTTGGCTCCCTTAGACAGCACTGGCCTTGGCCAAGGCCATTGCTGGGGAAACAATCCCTCCAGAGATCACTGCTGTTAGACTCTCTCATATTCCTCTCCCCTCTTCCCGTGTGACAAGCGGGTGCATGACCAGCACCATCATGGCTGCAGGAGTGGACAACTGCTTGCTTGCGCTGGGTTACCTCTACCTCCTCCCCCCCTTTACCTCTGCCTCCTCCCCTCCCCCCCCAAGTCCCGAGTTTTCATGTTGTAAAGTGTACTTCTGTTATTTTGTGCTTATGTGCTGAGTTTTTTTTAATGTTCCCACACTGTACTCCTCACAGGAGCATAATGTGGGGGTTGCTTTTTTTCTCCTCCCCTCTCCTCATGTTACTCTGTATTTTTTCTTTTCATCCCTGTCCTGTGTGTGTATGTAAGGACAGGTTGATGGTCAATTCCGCTGGTACTCGTGACTAGTGATAATAAAGGGTTCATTCATAAACAAGTAGTTCTGGAAGTAGTCCATCAGGACCAGGACTTTTTCCAAGTTTTGTATTATTTAAAGCAGTAACAGGTCCATCGAATGCTTCCATTACTGGTAATTGTGTGATGTTGACAATGTCTGCATCAATGTTGCTGGGTTAGTTGAGTTTCCTGAAATACTTGACCCATCTTTGCTTGATGTCATCAGATGATGACAGCAGCTCCCCATTTTGTTATCTGATTTGGTGTGTGCTCTTAGACCTCGGATCATAGACAGCATTGAGTGTAGCATAGAACTTGCAATGTTTTTTTCTCCTGGATGTACTTTTCTGCTGCTTTATTCTGAAACCATTCATTTTTTAACTTCCTTACCTGCTATCTAAGAGTGTGTGTCTCAGTTGTGCTTCTTTTCCTTGAGAAGCTGGTGTATCATCTTTCCTCATCTTGGTCATTAAACCAAATCATGCTGTTTCCGTTTCTTCTTTCCGAATACATGGTTTGCTGCAACGAGTAGTATGTTTTTCATGTACATCCAATTCATATCACAGTTCGGCAATTCTTCTTGTAAAAAGTGGAGCAAAGTTTCTTTTCCATTTTTGGTCATTGTAGCTTTTTAGGGGGCTTTGTGCCTTGCTTCTTCGCGACTGAGGTTTTGCACTTACAGATCAGTCATCTATGATCGGTGAAGCAGTCGGCTGTAAGAATAGCTTTGGCCACTTTGACTAGAGACTTAGCTTTTTCATTGACAAGTATGTGTTCTAATTGATGCCAGTGTTTCGATGCATGTGCATCCAGTGTTTTTGAGGTGGCTCCTTAACTGAATCATGGTGCCTGTTATGACAAGCTGAAACCAGGTGCAGAATTCCATCAGCACGAGACCACTGGAGTTCATCTTGCCAACTCCGTGTTTGCCAACAACAGATGGCCAAGATTTTCAGTCTTTACCAATACATGCATTAAAATCCCTTAGAACAATTATGCCATCATCTTTAGCCTTGGTTATCCACTCTCCAAGATTTTCATGGAAGAACTCTTTCTCTTCAGGTGTCCTCTGCATAGGTGGAGTGACTTCTCTGAACAACGTTACCTGAACATGGCCTTCCGACTTCTATTAGAGCACTTATCTATTTCAGCCTTCTCAAGTTCCCTGCAGATAATTGCTGTGGCACATACAGGTCTCACAGATGTATTGCTATCATTTGTTGTACGTACATTCAAGGTTGCTCAATTTAAGGTATTTCTGGGTGAAAATTTGCCGATAATCACAGTGCAAAGTACGATAAGTGTATGAACTTCACCTAATTCTCACCACTGCCATGGGGGTGGTGCATCGGTTGCCCCGTACAGTATCTGCATTATCGAATAAATCTATAGACGTCATGTCATGACATTCTGTGTGATTGCACTTACAATGTCGGTACCACTCAGCACTGTGATATACCCTCTTGGCAAGATGCCCTGTTGAATCAGCACAGCGGTGCTGAGATGGCCGCGGGAGCATCTTGTTGCTGTTGCATGATGGCTGTTGGCTCATATTTTATGGATATGAGCAATTGCGTGCTCTGATTGGTTATTCTACCACTAGGATATCAGCTCATATACCATGAGTAGAGAAAAATAAAATGGCGGAGCGCGTTGCTGAGACAACAGGATGAAATAAAAACTCTACTTGAAAACCCCCCAAAAATACAAAAAAAGATCAACAAAATATGGAATAAAACTGTTTGATGGTAAGAATGTATCTTTTTATTTTTCAAGAATTATTCTTATACAACCCCGATTCCAAAAAAGTTGGGACAAAGTACAAATTGTAAATAAAAACGGAATGTAATGATGTGGAAGTTTCAAAATTCCATATTTTATTCAGAATAGAACATAGATGACATACAGTATCAAATGTTTAAACTGAGAAAATGTATCATTTAAAGAGAAAAATTAGGTGATTTTAAATTTCATGACAACAACACATCTCAAAAAAGTTGGGACAAGGCCATGTTTACCACTGTGAGACATCCCCTTTTCTCTTTACAACAGTCTGTAAACGTCTGGGGACTGAGGAGACAAGTTGCTCAAGTTTAGGGATAGGAATGTTAACCCATTCTTGTCTAATGTAGGATTCTAGTTGCTCAACTGTCTTAGATCTTTTTTGTTGTATCTTCCGTTTTATGATGCGCCAAATGTTTTCTATGGGTGAAAGATCTGGACTGCAGGCTGGCCAGTTCAGTACCCGGACCCTTCTTCTACGCAGCCATGATGCTGTAATTGATGCAGTATGTGGTTTGGCATTGTCATGTTGGAAAATGCAAGGTCTTCCCTGAAAGAGACGTCGTCTGGATGGGAGCATATGTTGCTCTAAAACCTGGATATACCTTTCAGCACTGATGGTGTTTTTCCAGATGTGTAAGCTGCCCATGCCACATGCACTAATGCAACCCCATACCATCAGAGATGCAGGCTTCTGAACTAAGCACTGATAACTTGGGTCGTCCTTCTCCTCTTTAGTCCGAATGACACGGCGTCCCTGATTTCCATAAAGAACTTCAAATTTTGATTCGTCTGACCACAAAACAGTTTTCCACTTTGCCACAGTCCATTTTAAATGAGCCTTGGCCCAGAGAAGATGTCTGCGCTTCTGGATCATGTTTAGATACGGCTGCTTCTTTGAACTATTGAGTTTTAGCTGGCAATGGTGGATGGCACAGTGAATTGTGTTCACAGATAATGTTCTCTGGAAATATTCCTGAGCCCATTTTGTGATTTCCAATACAGAAGCATGCCTGTATGTGATGCACTGCCGTCTAAGGGCCCAAAGATCACGGGCACCCAGTATGGTTTTCCGGCCTTGACCCTTACGCACAGAGATTCTTCCAGATTCTCTGAATCTTTTGATGATATTATGCACTGTAGATGATGATATGTTCAAACTCTTTGCAATTTTACACTGTCGAACTCCTTTCTGATATTGCTGCACTATTTGTCGGCGCAGAATTAGGGGGATTGGTGATCCTCTTCCCATCTTTACTTCTGAGAGCCGCTGCCACTCCAAGATGCTCTTTTTATACCCAGTCATGTTAATGACCTATTGCCAATTGACCTAATGAGTTGCAATTTGGTCCTCCAGCTGTTCCTTTTTTGTACCTTTAACTTTTCCAGCCTCTTATTGCCCCTGTCCCAACTTTTTTGAGATGTGTTGCTGTCATGAAATTTCAAATGAGCCAATATTTTGCATGAAATTTCAGAATGTCTTACTTTTGACATTTGATATGTTGTCTATGTTCTATTGTGAATACAATATCAGTTTTTGAGATTTGTAAATTATTGCATTCCGTTTTTATTTACAATTTGTACGTTGTCCCAACTTTTTTGGAATCGGGATTGTACCATTTTTCACAAATTGCTACTGTCATTTCACTGGTTTGTTTACATTCTAATCTAAATTATTTTGACAGACATTTTTTATACAACCCCGATTCCAAAAAAGTTGTGGTAAACCCCCCTGATGAGATGGACACCTGGAAATGTGAGGCATGCAGATGTGTTCCCCTGTCTAAAGCAGAATATGTAAACCACATGAAATTGCACACCACCACACGCAAGCTTTCAAAGTACTTGCATCTCTCACCACCAAGACAACCAGGTACCTCGTGTGTCATATGCAACAAGGTATGCAAATCATCAGTTGGATCAAAAAGGCACATGAAAGTACACATGGACGCTATTCGGCAAGGAAATCAAGTTAACCCTGTGAAGACTGCGATGTTCATTTGTCATCTGTGCTTTAAACCATGCAAGTCAAAGGCTGGTCTGAACTCTCATCTCAGAGCACATAGGTAAAAGGAAGAAGAGGAACTTGGTAAAGAAATGAAGAATGAAACAGCTATCATCTGACAAGATGCAGCAATTAACGTGTGTGCGTATTTATTTTTCTATATTATATGTAAAAATAATTTGCTTCACTGTCATTTCCCCACAATTTTCTGTTTTATCCTTTGCTTTTACCAATATTTTTTCTTCAACGTTTTTCCCCCCAAACCAACAGTCCGCAACCCAACTTTTTTTGTTCTAAACTACTGTTTCCAGCTTTATGGCAATACCGTAGTTTGAGGAAGGACTAAATTTGGGTGTGATGTGCAGGTATCCACATAATTTTTGGCCATATAGTGTGTCTTCTACATCCTGTTCTGAATATTTTTAGGTCATAAAAAAATGTGTGTCTCAGAGTACGACTTAGGGCTGTGATTGTATTTCAGTGTGGCACATATAGAACACATTGATAAAAATGAACTGCAATGCAGTGGGTAACACTGTAGTTCACTAAAGAAAATTAACACAGTGTGTCTATTGTTTTTCATAGAAAGGGAATCACACAGTGAAATGAACGGCAGCAGTATGGATTGCTTTTAATTGTATATTATACTGCATTCTGATATACATTCAGCATTTAATTCTTACAAACAATCCAAATGAAGAATTTTCTGCTTAGTCAGCCTCTCTGTGCCTTGTTGCCATTTTTCATACAGTAGTTTATGTGCATTTCTGACAAGTCGCTCAACCTAAGCGTTTCAAAAGCAACCCAAAAAAAAAAAAAGCCACACCCAGAATGGTTGGAAGAAATAGTCACCCTAGATATAATTTTAAGACACAGTAATCATGACACTTCTGCACTTATTGCAAAACAATTATATAGTTTTGGAGCTTTTTATACTAGCTATACACAGTACAGCTTTGAGTGTTCTCAGCTTATTTTGCTCTATACCCCTTGAAACACCTGGAAAGTATTCAGAACCCTCGAGTTTTTGTGCGTTTAGTTGTTATAGATTTAATTTAAAATGGATTAATTTTACTATTTTGTCATTAGTCTATACTCCGTAACCCACGGTAACAAAGCAAAAACAAGTGGTTAGAATTCTGTGCACATTTTTAAAAATCGCAAACTCAAATCTCTCATTTAGAGAAGTCCCAACTCCTTTTTCAGTACTTTGTAGAAGCACCTTTGGCAGCAATTACAGCTTCAAGTTCCTCTCGAGGTTTCTTCCTCATGTCATCTGAGGGAATTTTTCCTTGCCACCATCGCCACAGGCTTGCTCATTGGGGATAGATTAGGGATAAAATTAGCTCATGTTTTAAGTCGGTCAAATTCTGTAAAGCTGCTTTGCGACAATGCTTATTGTTAAAAGCACTATACAAATAAACTTGACTTGACTTTTTGGGCAAGTCCCTACAAGCTTTGCATACCTGGATTTTACAAAGGCTTTCTCCTATTCTTCCTCTCAGGCTCAATCTGCATTTGTGAATTGCCATCTTCAGGTCTCTCCACAAATATTATATAGGGTTCAATTATTGGCTTTGGAGCCACTCAAGAACATTCAGACTTGTGGCAAGGCTACTCCAGGTTGTTGTGCTGAAAAGTGAAACATTGCTTCAATTTGTGGTTGTATGCTCTCTGAAGCAGGTTTTCTTCAAAGACCTCTCTGTATTTAGCTATATTCGTCCATCCTTCAATTCTGAACAGTCTCCCTGTCAACTGAGAAGTACCCCACTGTGTGATTTCTGAGGTTCTGTTGAAGTGGCCATTGGGTTCATGGCCCTGACCAAGGCCCTTCTAGCCTGGTTAGTGAGTTTGGGCAGACTTCCAACTCTAAGAAACTTCTTCCATTTCACAATGATGGAGCCCATTGTGAACTTGGAAACATTCAAAGCTTTAGAAATGGTTTTATACCCTTGCCCAGATCTACAGTACCAATCAAAAGCTTGAACACACCTCCTCATTCATAGGTATTTCTGTATTTTGACCATTTTCTACATTGTAGAAAAATACTGAAGACGTCATCCATCCATTATCCGTAACTGCTTATCCTGTGCAGGGTCGTGGGCAAGTTCAAGTCAAGTCAAGTTTATTTGTATAGCGCTTTTAACAATAAACATTGTCGCAAAGCAGCTTTACAGAATTTGAACGACTTAAAACATGAGCTAATTTTGTCCCTAATCTATCCCCAATGAGCAAGCCTGTGGTGACGGTGGCAAGGAAAAACTCCCTCAGACAACATGAGGAAGAAACCTCGAGAGGAACCAGACTCAAAAGGGAACCCATCCTCATTTGGGCAACAACAGATAGTGTGACTATAACATTAACAGTTTTAACATGAAGACAGTTTCGTTGATGTTGTAACTCTTCATTGATGGAAACTTGAGTGCAAAACTGTTCATGACAACTGCAGTCCTAAAGTTAGCAAGTTAACTATAGTCCTCAGCCATAAAAGCATTACTGTAAGAGTTGGACCCTATCCCCGCTAACTATGGGTGAGAGGCGGGGTACACCCTGGACAAGTTGCCAGATCATCGCAGGGCGATGACACAGACAACCATTCACACTCGCATTCATACCGACGATCAATTTAGACCCACCAATTAGCCTAACACAGTCTTTGGACTGTGGGAGGAAACCAGAGTACCTGGAGGAAACCCACACAGACATAGGGAGAACATGCAAACTCCACACAGAAAGGCCTCCATTGGCCACTGGGCTCGAACCCAGAACCTTCTTGCTGTAAGGCTAGCCACTACACCACCGTGCTGCCCTGAAGACATCAAAACTATGAAATAACATATGGAACGTATGGAATTATTTGATAAAGTTTTAAAGAAAACATGTTTGATATTTTAGATTCTTCAAGGATGCCACCCTGTAACCTTCATGACAACTTTGCACACTACTGGCATTATCTTAACCGACTTCATGAGGTAGTCACCGAGAATGCTTTTCAATTAACAGGTGTGCCTTGTCTATCATTAATTAGTGGAATTTCTTACCTTCTTAAAGTGTTTGAGATCAAACAGTAAATAATAAATGATAAAAAATACAGTCAGTAGCCCTATTCAACAACTGAAGCAATCCATATTATGTCAAGAACCATTCAACTAAGTAAAAGATTGCCATTTCTCTTCAGACATGAAGTGTCTTAATTAATAACCATAAAGAAAAAACACTGAATTAGAAGGTGTGTCCAAACTTTTGACTAGTACTGTATGTCTTGAAAGAATTTGATCGTGGAGATATAAGGAGAGTTCCTTGGACTTCATGGCTTGGTTTTTGGTCCAACATGCAAAGTGAATTGTGGGACCTCATTCACATGTGTATGCCTTTGTGTGTCATGTCCAATCAACTGAATTTGCTACCGGTGGATTCCAGTCAAGTTCTAGAGACAGCTCAATATAATCAAAGCAAACATCATGCACCTGAGCTCAATTTGGAGAGCTTTTAGCCAAGGGTTTAAATTCTTGTCTAAAATGAGAGATTTTAGTTTTTGAGTTTTAATACATTTACAAATTTTTTAAGACTTACTTCTGCATTGTCATTATGGGTTAGTGTATGTATATGATAATGGTAAAAAATTATTTAATCAATTATAAAATTAAGTCTATAACACAATAATGTACAAAAATTGAAGGGAATACTTTTTAAATTCAAAAGATACCTCTACAATGTTTTTGAGTTATTTATATTTATTTAAAAAAATAAATAAATAAATAGCCAACCGCGAACTGGCCTAGTGGTTTGCGTGTCCGCCTCGCGACTGGATGATTGCGAGTTCTATTCATGGTCAGGTCATACCAAAGACCACGGTAAAAATGGTACCTACCACTCTCTGGTGAGGCACGCCGCAATCCAGATGTGAGTAGGGAGTAAAACTCTCGCGGTTACTCCAGTCTTGAGGACTGGACCCCCCCATTGTAATCTTAGCTATATAATAGGCAAGAGGCTGAGGGCTACTGAAACAAAGATCAGCACCACCCAATGTAACTTGTGGCATGGGAATGACTTCTTAAAAAAAAAAAAAACTTTCAACTCTGTCATTCCAGCCCTCTTTTCTACCACTTTCATCAGGTAGTTTATGTTACTAGGGAGATATTGTGGAGGGGGAAAAAAGGACTCTTGGTCACATTATTGTGCATGAATTTACCAGTTTGCTCCTCTTTGACAGGGTTTGTGATAGTAGAGCCAGTGAGGGCAGCAAGCGTGGCTGAGTGAGAGGTGCGGAAACGAGACATGCGGCTCATCAGCAGCTCATTCAGACATTTTGATGACTCCCCCTCTTTCCGTGACAAGATCACGTGCTCCCGGACAGCACTGGCCATGCACAACCCAGACTCAGTCTAGGGAAAGACAAACAGGAATTATTATTCATATCATTAATAAGGTTACAGGACTAATACTGAAATGTCTTTTCACCATATAAGAATATTCTGATTTGCCCATTACTTGCGCTGAACATCTTTGAATGTAAATTAGATCCTCTTACACACACAGACAGCTGACAAAGGAAAGGAAAACAACATAAAGTGCATTAATAAGGTGTTGGAACACCATGAGCCACCAAAAAAGCTTCACGGTACAGATTTGACAAATCTCTGGAACTGCAATAGAGGGATGAAGACAAGTTTCATTAGAGAGTAAAGATGGTCAGTTAGAAGAACTTTGTAACTTCTCTTTAAGCGGACAAGTGGACTCAAACCATGACGGCAAAATGCACCCAGTTTTAACCCTCTGGGGTTGGAGGGTATTTTCTGGCACTCTAATGATTTTGGCATACTCTGATTTTGTTGTCAATTTCAACAAATCTAAGCAGTATTTCCAAAGTCATATGACTTTTTGTATTCAGCACAAGATCAACTACAATAATATCTCTGTAGTATGTATGTCATGATTGTACTTTTTATTAAAAAAAAATGTTGTAAAAAGCAGTTTAAGAACCCTGTTGGAATGTGTGAAAAAAAACATCACCTTACCCATTGTGACAAATCATTTTGATTACTTGAGGTAATTCTGTTCAGTCTTAGGAATGTATCAAACACAAAAACTTAAACCTGCTCCACCGATTTGGACAGATTTAAGTTTTTGTGTTGTAATCCCCCCCCCCAAACATTACAACACCATTCTAAAACTGATTTTTACATCTTAATTTATCTGGTATTTGACTTTATTTTGGTATTTGACTCTGTTCAGTGTCTTGAAATTAACTCTTGTACTATTTTACTCAGTTCAGAGCTACAACCTGTTACTCTGTAATTCTGCTCCCACTCCAACTTAAAGTTTTACTCTTTGAACTCAAAGTAGAGCAAAATGAACTATTTTTGAGGAAAATACTTTTAACTCTGGAAAAATTTCTGTCATTTTTCCTGTGTATGCACTATACCGCACGCATGTCAACTGATATGCTCATAAGAAATAGAAGAAATATTTACACTTACTCAAGTTGATCTTTGGCCGGATCAGGTCGAAGTTAAAAAAAAAAAAAAGGCACTGCTCATCATCAGTGTTGCAATTCTCAAGATTGAATTGAATCACTGTCCTGAACCATCTGAAGTGCATAAAATCACTCTCACAACAAAATTTACCTCCAAATACGTAGTGGATGTTCATTATGTCTAACTATTACAAATATTTTAAGTTCGTTTCTTAGACAAGGATATTTTTTAAGCTTGTTACCTTGTTAACAGTTTTGGCGAGAATCTCCCGCCTTCTTCAGAAACAGTCACCAGATGTCGAGTGGTGACGTGCCTTATCAGCTGATGTTGCGTGCAGGAGGCGTGAACGTCCCGCCCAATTTGACAGGTAGTCCACGCCTCCTGCTGTCAGGTCGCTCCTCCAGGACGGCGCTCCAGGTGTGCGACAGTGCATACGCTCCCTCGTCCCGGTTCATCGTCCTCTGCGCCCGCTTGCGTATCTCCACTGCCTCTAAAATCCAACGCTGGAATCTATTTTCTTCAGCGCGAATGACTCTGGCCTCTTCCCAATTCATTATGTGATTTTGCCATTTGCAGTGGTCTGAAATGGCTGATTTTAGGTTTTCTTGGTGTGCTTTTCTTTTTCGGATCTTGTGAGTCTTCTTGTTGTTTCTTTTTCACATTCTAATTGGTGTTCTTTCCTTCGAGTATGGAAGCATCTGCCCGTTTCACCAATATAGACTTTATTACATGAACGGCAAGGGATTTCATAGATGACGTTGCATTTATTGTCCAGTTGTATTTTGTCTTTGGGGTGAACTAGCAGCTGTCGGAGGTTCTTGTATGGTTTGACCGGGGTGTTGATGTGGTATTTCCTCATGGATCGTTGGATGCGTTCTGTGACTCCTTTTATGTATGGTAGTGTGACAAAGCCCCGGTTTGTTTTTTCGGTGTTTTTTCTTGTTTGTTTATTTTCTTTTATTTGTGTCTGTAATTTCCCTTTCCGAATTGCCCACGGTGGATATTGGCAGTTTTTTAATGCCTGTTGGATGTGTTGTTCCTCCTCCTGTCTGTCTTTCTCCTCCGTGATGTTCTGTGCTCGGTCGTATAGTGTTCTGATTACTGACATTTTGTGTGCAATGGGATGTTCAGATGTCCAGAGAAGATATTGGTCGGTGTGTGTAGGTTTTCTGTATGTTGTAATTCTAATGTTCCCTTCTTCTGTGTGGTGTATTTTTAAGTCCAAAAAAGCTATTGTCTTGTCCGTTTCCTCTTCGTGTGTGAATTTTATGTTGCCTGTCTTGTCTATGGAGTTTAAATGATCCGTGAGTTGTTGTGTGTGACCTGTTTTGGTTATTTCAAGAATGTCATCAACGTACCTTTTCCAGAAGATAGGTTTGCAGTCATCCGGTGCTGTTTCTATGGCTCGGGTTTCCAGATCCTCCATAAAAAAGTTACATAGAGTGGCAGATAGCGGGTCCCCCATTGCAAATCCCTCTTTTTGTCTATAGATTATGCCTCTAAATTGGAAAAATGTGGAAGTGGAAATGAAATGTAATAGTTTTGTTATGTCCTGTACTGTAAGTTTTGTGCGTTTTTTCAGGGTTCTGTCTGCTTTTAACCGGTTTTCTACTATGTTGAGAGTGTTTGTGACCGGTGTTTTTGTAAAGAGGGATATGACGTCATGCGATACAAACATTTCATCCTTTTTTATCTTGATTTCCTTTAATTCTTTCGCCAGTTGTTTTGAGTTTTTGCAGTGGTATTCCGTAAGTCCGAGGAGTGGTTTGATTATGTCTGCCAGTGTCTTGGAAAGGTTGTAAGTAACTGATCCTATACTGTCTACTATGGGTCTTAGTGGTGCTCCGGGTTTATGAATTTTCGGTGTGCCGTATATCCGGGGGGTGATGTTTGCTGTGGGGATGAGGTGGTTGTATGTTTGTTTATCGATTTTGTTGTCATCCAGTAACGGTTTGAGTAATAGCTTTAGTCTTCTTTTCTTTTCCTCCGTCGGGTCTTTTTTTAATACTTCATATGTGTTTGGGTCCGTGAGCATTTCATTCATTTGTTTTTCATATTGACTAGTGTCCATGATAACCGTGGTCCTCCCTTTATCAGCCGGTAATATTGTTATTTTCTTGTTCTTTGTGAGTGTTCTGATGGCTTCCATTTCCTGTTTGGTTATGTTTCTGGGTGGCGGTTTAGCTGAGGTGAGGATGCCTGCTATTTCGTTCCTTAATGCGGCCTTCTGTCCTTGGTCCTGTATCATATTGCACGCTAGTTCCGTGGCTAATATGAATTCTTCATTCGGGATTTTATTTGGTGTGATGGCATAGTTTAGTCCCCGTGAGAGTATAGTGCGTTCTGCTGTTGTTAGTGTGTGTTTAGACAGGTTGCAAATCCATTTTTCGTTTGTTTGCTTGTCCTTGCATTTATTTTGTTTCTTATTGATAAGTCTGTTCAGTTTTTTAATATGGCGTGTTTTTGTTTTTGAAAACTCTTGTTCTTGTATTGCATTCAGATGTTCTTCCATATTTTTTTCCATGTCACTGCTGAATTTGAACCGGCGTTTGAATTCTTGTTTTCTTTGTGCTATTTCTGTGTTTAAATTGTTGATTTTGTTAGTCGTGCATCTGATTCTTTCTCTTACCAGAGTCATTCGCGCTCTTTCGATGGTCCTTTCCGCGTTTCTTGTTGGTATCGGATTTTTTATGTAGAGGCTTGCTGGAATGACGCCTTCATCTCGGAGGAGCGACCTGACAGCAGGAGGCGTGGACTACCTGTCAAATTGGGCAGGACGTTCACGCCTCCTGCACGCAACATCAGCTGATAAGGCACATCACCACTCGACATCTGGTGACTGTTTCTGAAGAAGGCGGGAGATTCTCGCCGAAACTGTTAACAAGGTAACAAGCTTAAAAAATATCCTTGTCTAAGAAACGAACTTAAAATATTTACCTCCAAATAGTCTAAACTATGGCCGACAGATTTTATCCTGCTTATGGTGGGCGTTCCCACTGCAAAAGAGAAACCAATCAAAACTGAAAGACTGAATGTGATGATCATGTCGTTACCATGTGAATAGTCTTTTATGAATGCGTAAGTGGGTACTGAGATCTCCAACTCCGGTGTGACTGAGTAAGGTGACAAGTTTTAGGTTTCATCCAATTTAGGCAATTTAAAAACTATAATACTATTTGGCAGTGGGCACATAGGAAAGTGTAAAGTTTGTCAATATGTTTATAATTCTTGTGTGCTAAAACTCACAAAGATATTTATCAAAATACAACTGTCAAGCTTTGTCGGCGAAGCTCTCAACCCCAGAGGGTTAATTTACTTAGTCATCTGTGTGTGTGTGTGTGTGTGTGTGTGTGTGTGTGTGTGTGTGTGTGTGTGTGTGTTTTAAAACTTTGCTTTAAAGCACAAAAAAACTTGCTTCTAACCTGCCTTTTCATTTACTCAAGAGAAAATGCCTACACACCAAGTTTTGGTTTTTTTTTTTAGAAATTTTATCCATAATAACTCAATTTCAAGTGTAAACTGAATATCTACTCAGCATACCGGTAGCTTTCCCTATAACATGCTCCTACCGCTAACTGGAAGACATCCATGAAGACAGAGTGGCCTTTCTGGGTCTTTTCGTTGAGACTGACAGGTGACCACACCCAGTAGATATAGGCACCATCTGAGCACACATGCAGCGTGGTCAAACTGCTGCCCACCGCAAAGTGGTGAGGCGGCATGGGCACAATCTGGCATACCTTAACACAGACATGGACAGAGAGCTAGAGAGAAGGTGAAGGTATAATTAACTTCATCCTAAACAAAATCTCAAAAAAATATACTTTACGTAATTTAACTAAAACAGGTGAAGCACAGAGGTAAACGTGTAGGCACACAGATCTGTCCTTATTAGATTTTTTTGTGTCCTGGCATGAATGTTTAAAAGGTACAGAGTGAATACATGTATATTATTGCTTACTTGTAAAGTGTAGGGGTCTATGACCTGGCACAACTGATGGGATTTGGTGTCAAAGGAGGCAGGACGATGAAGGAGATGACTACTACTGTGTACTACCCAACCAGCCTCTAGCTCTTCATTTCGACAGTAAACAAAACCTCTGAAATAGAGTGAGTGCATAAAAACAAGTAAACATGGAGAGATACCAGAGATAACAGTAAACACCAATGTATTATTATAAGACATTCTACACTATGTGGGGTTGACTAATAAGCAGGTGCAATAACAGCAGGTGATGAATGGAAAAGACAACCAAGAGGTCCAAACACTGTTCAGAGAATACACAAACAGTTCCAGCCAGTTATAAAGGCAAATAGTTTTGTTGTCACACATGGCACATAGCCCATCTGTGCTAGGTGCTGCCAGGCACTTCTGTGCCATTTCCTTGGATTTGGTTGTGGCAAAGTAAAAATCCTACAATTTCTGAAGCCCTCAACTGATTAGCTAAACTAAATGTGATTATTTGTATAAAGTTTAGCTTTACTGAGCTTTGCCAGACTGCAAACCATTGCAAAGCAGTGTAGTGGAACTCTTGAATGAAATAAATAACACATAGCACAGGAAAGTTTCTGGTGAATGTGTAGACATGAAATACTGTTGTCCTATCAAGTTTCTTTGTTGTCTTTTTGCTTTATGCATATGCAAACGTTTACACTCTACTGTATGGCTAGCTGTTCAAAGTAACACAAAGAGTTTGTGACTATAGTGTCTACTGATGCACATGGATCTTACCTTAGGGTTCCATGAAGGCCTGAGCCCAGCTTGCTCAAACCTCGACCAAATGAGTTACTTGTGTAGAGATATAAGCCATCTGTAGCCAAGCAGCGGCCTAGGTCTGTGTCTGAAAGAGAGAGAATAAGAAAATAGCATCAATCTAAATATCTGAAATGTATTAACCCTTTCTTGTAGTACAATGGGGTTCCATTTTGCTGACAGAAGACAAGTCAACTTATCAGGCATTTTTGATCAATATAAACAAATGAATCATCTCTGCAAGTCTGTTAGAAGATTAGTCAGGACACTGTTGGGTTTCTGTATGTAAAGTTGTGTGACTGTGTTTATCGGCTGGTGAGCAGGGTGATGGGAAAAGGGATTTGGTTGAGATGAGAGTCCCCTGCCATGCAAATAATTCACACCTCTCCACAATAACATTGGTACAGAGAAGATAAAATGGACAGCACAACTAAAGTTTTTCTGATAGTAGAACAATTACAATTGCCACAGTAAAATAATAATATTTAAAATCTAATAGGCTAGTTACAAAAAATAACTACTTTTGAAAAACTGCAAATTCCTGAGTGTCTACTTTCATATGAGCCATTAACTATTACTGTGGAGTGTGACAGCACATAATAAATTCAAAATGTTGAACACAGGCACCTCCAAAACAAGTGGAAATTCAATTTTTTGGCCTCTGGTAAAAAGAGATAAATGGTCTAGCCCTGCAACACCTCAGCACCTGTACCTTTTACTACAAGATGTAAGCTATTTCAGTGCTGAGAATTAGATTAATTGTATCATACAAACCCACCTTATTTGGCAAGACCATCCATTTATCATCTCCACTGCTTATCAGACTGAGGGTCACAGGTGAGCTGGAGCCAATCCCAGCTGACTTTGGGAGAGAGGCGGGGTATGCCCTGGACAGGTCACCAACCTGTCACCAACAGCAGGGCTAACACAGAAAGACAAACAGCCACTCACATTCACATCTATGGGCAATTTAGAGTAGCCAGCTGACCTAAAATATACCGTATATCTTTGGACTGTGGGAGAAAACTGGAGCACCCAGAAGAGACCCACACATGCACAGAGAGAACATGCAAACTCCACACAGAAAGGCCCTGGTTGACTGGCAGGTTCGAACCCAGAACTTGTTTACAGTGAGACAACAGTCCACTGCACCACTATGCCACCTTAGTGGGACCAAACATAGGAAAGTATTTTAAGGGTTGTAATGAGGAGGTAACCGTGAGTTGGCCTAGTGGTTCACATGTCCACCTCTTGACCGGGAGATCGTGAGTTTTACTTGCGTTCAGGTCATACCAAAGACCATCACGAAAATAGTACCTACTGCCATTCCGCAAGGCACGCCGCAATACAGATGCGAGTAGGGAGTCAAACTGTCGCGGTTATCAGAGGACCAGCCCCTACTGTAAGCATTAGCTATGTAATAGGTGAAAGGCTGAGGGCTATAGAAACGGAGATTGGCGCTGCATGATGTGATTTAAGGACCTACTTAGTACTTGGATGGAAGACTACCTGGGAATACCAGGTGCAGGCACAGGAAGGACTTTGATTTTTTTTTGAATGATGAGGTGAGGGAGAATAAGCAAAAAGATTTTGCAACTCCTATCCCACAGTACAATTACTCAGCCCTGTCGATAACTTTTGGAGTAGGGGACATTTGAGAAAGAGTAGTAAACAGACCCAAAGCATATGCAGTCATTGCAATGCGTTTAAAAAAAAATGCGTTGCACAGGAAACCTGAAACGATTCAGTTGTTGCCTCAGGGTTCTGCAAAGTAAGCTGTCGGTAAATCATACACTGTCTAAGTTTAAGACATTTTCAGGTGAAGTTGCTTATCGTTTTTGAAGACAGAATGAATCACTGAAATTGTGTACACTTATAGCTTATAATATGAAGGTCACACAACTATCCCCTGGCACGGTGGTGTAGTGGTTAGCACGGTCGCCTCACAGCAAGAAGGTTCCGGGTTCGAACCCAGCGGCCGGCGAGGGCCTTTCTGTGTGGAGTTTGCATGTTCTCCCCATGTCTGCGTGGGTTTCCTCCGGGTGCTCCGGTTTCCCCCACAATCCAAAGACATGCAGTTAGGTTGACGTGGGGCGGCCTTGGGCTAAGGTGCCCTTGAGTAAGGTACCTGACCCCTGACTGCTCCCCGTGACTGCTCTGGTGTGGCTGCCCACTGCTCTGAGTGTGTGCGCGCGTGTGTTCACTGCTTCAGATGGGTTAAATACAGAGGATGAATTTCACTGTGTCTGAAGTGTGCAAAGGTTTCTTCTTCTATCCAACGATTAACAGTGATACTACGTTCTCAAAATAATGAAAGATTTAAAAAAAAATTTGCACCACACATGCTTCTTGACTATTATCATTACAGTTGTAGAAGTATCTACAAACTATTAGAAAACAAATCTCCGCACTTTATGGTGTATCTAATTTGCCTCTTTATGTGCAGTACATACACCATATTTATCAACTTGTACAGGACCAAATCCTGTTTGCACAATGCTCTTTGTAAAACTTACGAAATAGTAAATAAATTGTTACTAGCGTGTGTGTTTAAAAGAAGTTCTGCCGTACTTTTTGAGGATACGCAGATGTGACAGGGTCACAAGACATCAATTTTGGAAGGAACTAGAGACTCTTAGATTTTATTATTTTTCTTCATAATTTCGCTTTTAGGAATTCTCCTACTTGATTCTGCTAACTTAGTCAGTGCTTAGGAATGTCATTAAATGGATGTGCGCAAGTAACATTAAGCTGTTAAAACATGCTTTGAGGCCACTGTTTTATTAGTTTCTTTTTGGCAAAATTATCCTTTGATTTAGATACAATTATCACTTTTAGATAAGAGGGATAAGCACATGACATCCTTGCAGTGCACTTTAATATAACAAAAAAGGCAATTTTTGGCAATACTTTGCAGAATTTCAAGCATGCAGAAAGTTGTTGTTCCCTGCTTATTCGAGTCACATAAATAGGAGCAACATTCAGCTAGTTTTTCAGCGTTGACTAGGACGTCGTGGATGAAACTGATTGCACGTTTCGTCATTTCAAGGCACAAAGACATTCTACTGTAAATATGTTGATTCACGTGTTCATGCTTTCTAGTAACTGCTTTTTTTATTTCCAGAGGAGAACTTACATTAATTTGTTTGATGAATGCACATAAAACTGGTTTGCAGTGGCATTAATCATCAAGAATACACTGGTCACTGGAATACAATGCCCCAACTCTCTCAAGCCTCTCTCAGATCAGACAATGATGGGTGTTATCACAATGCATTTTTGTTGCTCTCTCTGCCTAGCATTGGAGATTGCATTAGAATCTATGTCGTTAGATACAACTACAGTGAGCCTCAGGCAGGAAAAGACATATGCGATCATCGCATACCAGCGCTAAAGGGCCACATGAGCTGCTATCTGAACGAAGGCCACGACATCACAACTGCCTCAGATATGAAAGCTACCAGAGTTGTATGGTGGCATGAAAGGCTGTTACGCTACTGTATATAGTGTGCAGTCTTCAGCACAAACCATGACCAAGCACACTATGACCGGTATCCAAGCACTGAACAACTTTTCCTTTGAACATGGAGGGATGCAAGCATGGCGAGCATATAACGTTGGCCACAGCAAGTCCTTCACTACTTCCCAAATCCAACGATTTGGTACTGCGCAAGGACTGACCAACTTAATAGTAGAAAAGACATTCAGCAAGCCTCGTGTAGAAACTGGAGTGTTCTCTTCCAGCATGCCAGCTTCACAAAGACATCTCAACAATCAGCGTGGACCATCTCAGTTGCCATCTACACAGTCGGACCCTTCCCAAGATGAGGAAGATGTTGTGCACTTTGCATGTCCTGTAGAAGGGTGCATCAAAGTGTACCAATCTTTCTCAAACCTACAAAGACAGCTGGATGTCGGTCAGCACCTTCTAAAACTGGAACGCAAGTCCCCATATGATGAAATCAAATGCAGGTGGGCTGAAGCATGCCACACTGTAGCTGGTGGGTATATCCAAAGTAAATCTTCGTCAGCATCTACAACCAGATGAAACTCATGAAGAAACTCCTTCGATAGAACAAAGCTGGGCCCTCCGAAAAGCTAAGAAATCAATGCATTTTTCAGACCAGACACACATACCTCAGAGGGATATTTTTACAAGGAGAGGAAACTGGGAAGAAAGCTAATGCTGCTGGCGTGTCTTCACAAATGAAGAGTGCGCAAGATGGGAGTGGTAGGAAGGTGTTTTCGAAAGATGAGTGGCTGACCAGATCTCACATTACTTCAGCAGGTTATCAGCCCTTAAAGGGTACCTGTAGTGAATTTTAATTACTAGCCATTTCAAAAGCTCACGTATGATACCAGTGGTTCGGTCATGTAACGTTCGTCATAAGCTCGTCAAATATGCGCAAATTTTAAGTCACTGCTCTGTCAGTCAGGCATGGTCAGCGACATATTGCCTCCTTCACAGGCTGGTTCAGCACCGGTTGTGACGCACAGTCGTCGTTTTGTCCAATTGCAAATCTACTTGCACATAATGCCATGAAATAATAGATATGTGCCATAAAATAAAGATCTATTACAAGTATTCGATCTACAGGGAGTGCAGAATTATTAGGCAAATGAGTATGTTGACCACATTACCCTCTCTATGCATGTTGGCCTACTCCAAGCTGCATAGGCTTGAAAGCCTCCTACCAATTAAGCATACCAGGTGATGTGCATCTCTGTAATGAAAAGGGGTGTGGTCTAATGACATCAACACCCTATATCAGGTGTGCAAAATTATTAGGCAACTTCCTTTCCTTTGGCAAAATGGGTCAGAAGAGGGATTTGACGGACTCAGAAAAGTCAAAAATAGTGACATATTGCAAAGGGATGGAGCACTCTTAAAATTGCCCAGCTTTTGAAGCGTGACCATCGAACAATCAAGCGCTTCATTCAAAATAGTCAACAGGGTCGCAAGAAGCGCGTTGAAAAAAAAAGGCGCAAACTAACTGCCCGTGAACTGAGGAAAGTCAAGCGTGAAGCTGCCAAGATGCCACTCGCCACCAGTTTTGCCATATTTCAGAGCTGCGACATCACTGGAGTGTCAAAAAGCACAAGGTGTGCAATACTCAGGGACACGGCCAAGGTAACAAAGGCTGAAAAACGACCACCACTGAACAAGACACACAAGATGAAACGTCAAGACTGGGCCAAGAAGTATCACAAGACTGATTTTTCTAAGGTCTTATGGACAGATGAAATGAGAGTGAGTCTTGATGGGCCAGATGGATGGGCTCGTGGCTGGATCAGCAAAGGGCAGAGAGCTCCAGTCCTACTCAGACGCCAGCAAGGTGGAGGTGGGGTACTGGTATGGGCTGGTATCATCAAAGATGAGCTTGTGGGACCTTTTCGGGTTGAGGATGGCATCAAGCTCAACTCCCAGTCCTATTGTCAGTTTTTGGAAGACACCTTCTTCAAGCAGTGGTACAGGAAGAAGTCAGCATCCTTCAAGAAAAACATGATTTTCATGCAGGACAATGCTCCATCACACGCATCCAAGTACTCCACAGCATGGCTGGCCAGAAAGGGTCTAAAGGAAGAAAGATTAATGACGTGGCCTCCTTGTTCACCTGATCTGAACCCCATAGAAAACCTGTGGTCCCTCATCAAATGTGAGATCTACAAGGAGGGGAAACAGTACACATCTCTGAACAGTGTCTGGGAGGCTGTGGTTGCTGCTGCACGCAATGTTGATCGCAAACAGATCAAAACACTGACCGAATCCATGGATGGCAGGCTTTTGAGTGTCCTTGTAAAGAAAGGCGGCTATATTAGTCACTGATTTGTTTTTTGTTTTGTTTTTGAATGCCAGCAATGTATATTAGTGAATGTTGAGTTGTTATATTGGTTTCCCTGGTGAAAATAAATGAGTGAAATGGGTATATGTTTGTTTTTTGTTAAGTTGCCTAATAATTATGCACAGTTATAGTCACCTGCACACACAGATATCCTCCTAAGATAGCTAAAACTAAGAAAGCCCTACTCCAACTTCCAAAAATACTCAGCTTTGATATTTATGAGTCTTTTGGGTTCATCAAGAACATAGTTGTTTTTCAATAATAAAACTAATCCTCAAAAATACAACTTGCCTAATAATTCTGCACTCCCTGTATATTTATTCAACGTGTTCTGAAGTTACTTGACTGGGAACTTGCCTGTTCATCAGCTCCCCTTCAGGTGTTGGTCCCCGGAGCTACCTGCTTATCACGCCATCAGTGAAGGCCATTTCCAGGGACAGTTTGTGAAGGACATACACGTGCAGATTCAGGGTGGACATAATGCAGCCGTCAAAGTGGTCTGCAATGAGTTCATGTTCTTGACAACAGTAGGACTCCGTGTCAGTTCTCATGACAGAGCACTGCCTGCATCGACACCATGGAGTGAGAGCCATTTTGGATCTACCGTCACGCACATTTCTTGTGGCAGTTTCCTCTTCCAAATCACTAGAATGTGATGACTCACTGTCCTCACAAGCCTCCTCCCTCTCTGGCTCGAATAAATAACCATTAACACCCATTTCATCAAAGTTGCTAGCCATATTTAACACCTTTAACACCTCCTTTCACCTCAAATCTTGACCCACAGAACACTGCTTGTTTAGTTGCACCCAATAACCTGGAATCAACGACTGTACGTCACTTCCGTCCGGCAATGGCTGCTCCCCATTGGTTCTGCCTCCGTGGGTAATTCATGAAAAAAAAATTGTCCACAAAAGTGCTTTTACGGTGTTTTTTTGACTGAATGTGCACGTCTTCTGTCTATAAGTAATACATAAAACATGATTAAATGTTGTAAACATGACCAATACCGGTACACTTTAACAAAAGTGGCTGTCTGCTATGAGAGACAAAAAGTGATACACCCACACAAGGTGATGATGAAGATGATGACGCCTTCGTTGTTGAAGCTCAAGGCATCAGGACAAGGCAACAAATTAGGAGAGAGTTAGAACTATAGGCTATATTATATCTTTTACTTTCCTAAAATCGTTTCAGAGTTCCGGGATACAAATCAAAGCACGGGAACCATAAATTCAATATCCGTATTTGCATATTTATAGTAAATGTATGTAGCCAGAAAACACCGGTCAATTCATTATTCTAGGTTATTTGTAGAAAATTTTCTGATGATTTCTCTCACTAGCAACTTGAATAAACTTGATGGCAAAAAATTAAAATAAAATACCATTAGATTTTTATGAAGAAACTGGAATTACGAGGGGATGTTTTTCTGGCTACATATAGTATGGTCTTGCATTTGCTGTAACTGCATGGGCTACAATTGGCCTGGGCTTCCTGTGTTGAATGTGTTATGGTCTACAGTGTACAATTAGTTTTGTCTTAGTTTCGACAAATTAATTTTGATAAGATTTTGAGAACATAATGTTTGGGTCCTTTTCGAGTGGGGCAAATTTGTTATCTTGAGGCAGAAACTTAGTCGAACTTTTCATAATTTTTCCTCTACAGATAAGAGGGACAGTTAAACTATGACAATTAACTCAAATGGTATCCCTCGTAGAAGAAGCGAATTTTTTTTTTAATGAGAAGGCATTATTATAGTTTTGGTAGTTATGGAAAATAATTGGGATTCCTGTGCATACGCTGACCGTGATAATGAGGGCTCACATTTTGCTGCCAAATCTTGCTTTGGATGAAGTGAGTAGGCTTATTTTAACGAAGTTTGAGCAATTCAGAAGTTCGAATGATGTGTATTAGGGCTGTAACGATATGCGTATCGAAATCGAAATCGCGATACGCAGAGCCACGATCCGTATCGCGATACAAGAAGGCAGAATCGCGGTACACCCTTTCAAACTTCTCCTCAGCTCAAAAACAGAGGCGCTTCCAAACTTCAATTTATGAATACTTTACTTTTTATTTAAATTACATTTTAAACTTACTTAAATTACTTTTATTTTTTATATCTATTAGTAAGGCGTTTTTTCGCCGACCTGCGACAATCTTCTGCGAGTCACGCAACGTCCACACTCGCCACTAGCAGAGCATTCATTTCTTTTAAGCGGTCGCCATTCTGGTTGCGACGCGGGGAGCGAATCTGTAAACAAGCAGCTCATTGGCTGGTTAGGTGTGCCACAAGCCAATCACAATCACTTGACCGGAAAGGCATGCAGTGTTGCCAGATTGGGCAGGTTTAGGTGCTTTTTGGCTGGTTTTGAACATATTTTGGGGTGGAAAACGTTAGCAATATCTGGCAACACTGAAGGCATGTCTGCTTGGGCGGAAGCCTTCTGCGGCACTTACATTTTGACACGCGAGCAATGTTTCACCATAAAAATTCCGTAATTTCCATCTGTTTTCCACGATCACAGAAAATCATTGGCCCTATGAGAGTGAGACAGTGAGAGAACCACCCCCCCAAAAAAAATCTTAACGGATTTACACGATTTGGAAAAATGACTTTTTCAGAACCGAAAAAAACAGAGCTTCCGGCTCAACAGTATTATTTTGAGAAATAAAACAATCTTTGGATATACATTTGTTCATTTTTGCATACATATTACTCATTCTCTGCAGTGGTCTGAATTATCTGTTATTAAATAGTTAATGTAAGTAAGTAAATGTTAATAAGTCAAATTTACTACTTTAAAAAAACATTTTTAAAAAAATTGTGGGCGTATCGAATCGTAGGTCAAAAATCGCGATACGAATCGAATCGTGAGTTGGGTGTATCGTTACAGCCCTAATGTGTATATATTCTGAAATATCCTATCATCACATGGAAACCATAGATTCAAGCAATCACCTCAAGCAAAATTGCCCTGTTGAAAAGCAAACATGTCATGAGGAACGCGGGATTGTTATGCAATTGCTTCAAGAATCGCTTCAGATCAACAGACCTCAAAAGTGCTTCTTTGGTGTTTAATTAGTATTTTGTATGGTACCAGCTGTATAAATGGAGTGTTGAACTGAATATTTAGGACTCCAATTTGCAATGAAGGTATGATCAACAGCGTTGACCTAAGGTCAATTGTCCAGTTAAAAGATTTTGAATTATTATTCTTGTAAAGAAATGATGACTCAACGTCAAGATCGCAAATAAAGAAAGGTACAGAAAAATGTGAGTACACTTTATCATATTCTATTCTTGGTTTTGCATTTCAGGCCCCTTACTTCCAAATTTCTGTTGGAAGTATATTTTAGTTTGTATTTTTTCGACCAAATTAACAAAATATTACAAGTATTTCTTATGAAATATGTTGAATCCTGAAATCCTTTGGCTTTTGAGTCTTGAACAAGTTGAGTGATTAATATATATATTGAAATCGTATGAGTTGAATGGATGTATTACTATAGAATCGCCTGTTTGTACCTTCATTGAAGCAAGTCTGTGCAAAAAATATTGAAGTGCCCCAAAAAATTTTTCTTGATTTATGTAGCTGAACACATGTTTTTTGCTGTGAAAGTATCAGTTTTTTAAACAAAAAATGCTCATTGGAGATATCTGGCTAGAAAAACCTTCAATTTTTGCATTTTGAGCTTAACAAATTACATGGTTAAATATTAACTTCGCTTGACTGACAAGATGTCATTCATATGACTCAATCTTTCAATTGGGAATTCAATAAGGATATGCAATTGCTTGGGCCGAGAGAAAATGAAATCGGTTGAATTTTGTGAGCAGGAGGCCTTCATACTTTTCTCCTTTATGCAGATGTCTAGTCCCCCCGGAATATACCCAAATCTGACCCCCCCCCCCGGCTAACTGAGTTATAGGGTTAACCTTGTTACCATGCCAAGTCTCATGAAAATTGGAAAGATAACATGTAGCACGCTTGCCTGGTGGACTCACAAATAGCTTCTTAAAAACTAAGTCAATGTAAATTATTCTTAATATAATTTATACGTTTATGTATTTATTGTAGGTATCATGCCGCCATTTTGTCTCTGGGGACTACAAGTCCCAGTCCTCTTCCGCGTGACCTATGTCACGCGTGGGCAGGATCATCTACGTCAGTCTGCCATGCGCACATAAGTCCAAGCGGAAGCTCCGCTCTTTGTCTCTCGCGTCCGGTTTCCGAGGAGTCCAGACGCATAAAGAGATGCTCTCAAACCCGAAAACACTTCTTTCTTGCAAGATTCACCATCCAGCGCGTTCTGTGCCTAACCACTGGCCAAGGTAAAAGTCCAGAATAGCGCGATCTTTAAACTCAACCTGAGTTACAACCGGTTTATTCGTATTAGAAGTGATGTCACGACTGCAGCCCAGGCAGTTAAAAGTTAAGAAGCGATTGAATCCTTTTTAACTCAAAAGCGCTGTGCATCTTATTCTGATCAGAGACTTTTCCTTACGAACGCTGAGGTTCGGACCAAGAATCCTCTGCTTTCTACAGGAACCACCCAAGTGCTCCGCTGGACCCGAAAGTTCTCTACGCCTCCATCACGAGCGGCTCACGTGCTCCACGGCGAGACCCGAAACTACACCGGCAAATATTTCTTCATATCTTGCTAAAGGCAGGATTAAGTAAGATTTTGGCATTTGGGCATAAATTAAGATAGTCTTAGGAATTTGCTTTTATTGAAATAGTGTGAATTTAAACCCAGGTTTATCTGTTACACTGTTAGACACGCAGCGTGTTGATTTATTTTGTTAATCTCTCAATTGGTTTTAATAGATAGGCTGTGCATGCTTTTCTTTACTACTAACATATTTAGTTGTCTTATTATACATCTTGACCGCATTAAGATTTCAGGAGATTCAGTACTGTTATAAGCTAGTGAAATTGGCCTATGGCTGATTTCTTTTAGCACACGTTAGCTACGGCTAATTCCTTTGTCTTTAGCAACACGTGCTCAGTAGGCCTCACCAGGCCTAACAAACACACTTTAGCTAGGCCATAGGGCCTTTCACAAACACACACTAGCAACACAAGGCTAATCTAGGCCTCCACCACGTGTAGTTAGCTACACGAGGCTAAACACATGGTCAAGTCCTTCCCACACACAAGCACATCTTAGCAACAGAGCTAATCCTTTGTTCTATTCAGATAACATTCCTTTGTTTAGCTAGCAACAAGCTAGGCCATACACACACACACACACCATATCATATTTGTATATATTGATTTATTATTTTTATCTTTGTATAATAAATTCATTTATTATCAAAGCTGTGTGTATTCATCTTGTTGGTGTGAACAATATCTGAAGTCCCCAATCTCTCAAAGAATTCAAAAAGGTGCAGATTTATGTAATATAGTAAGTGATCAATAATAATTTGGAAATATACCATAATCTAGCTGTTTGGTAATTTATCCAGGATTAATGGTATGATTCACTAAATGATTCACTAAATGATTAACTAAATGATTCATTGAATGATTCACTAAATGATTCACTTCAAATGAGACTGATTCTATGGTATGATTCAATTCAAATGAGTCAAAGTAAACGATTCAATGGGATTGATTCATTTTAATTATTAACCTTCAAATTTAATGAGACTGATTTAATGAGATTGATCACTTAATTTCAATAATTAACTGATTGCACCCACATTATTACTACTATTAAACACTGAATGCAAAAATGTTACTGAAACTCTCCAGTACTCAGTGAGTAGTTGAATAGTTTGGTGAGGGGAGGGCCAAGAATATGTGCACCTACTTTCAAGAGCTTGTTGTCAATAGTATCTAGTCCAGATGCTTTTTTAACTTTAAGCCTGGACAACAGACTTATGACAGACTCCTCAGTAACTGGAGTAAAAGAGAAACTGCTGGCGGCATTGCTGATAAACTGAAAAGGGCTGAAGTAGGGAACAGTATTTGAGATGGATTTATACAAATCATCTATGACTTTGTGGAAAAACGTATTCAAGCATTCCGTTATTCCTACTGTGTCAGTAATATTCTGATCATCATGCTGAATACAATTGATGGTGTTCGGTGTCTTACTTGGAAGCAAGTTCCAAATGGCTTTCCACAGTCCAACCTGTCCCTCCTCAAACCCTTGGATGACTGACTGTGCTGCATGATCTTTTTTAACTTTGCAACACAGATAGTTTACCTGTTTTTTTATAGACTTGTATTCCGACATCTCTTTAGGGTTGCCTGATCTTTTGGTTGCTTTATACAATTGATCCCTGAGGGCAATAATCTGTTTGAGGTCATTGGTAAGCCACGGGGCTGGCGTACCTCTGACCTTGAGCCTCTTAATGGGAGCATGTATACTTGCAACACCAATGAGCAGGTTTTCCCATACCTCCAGCTGTTCATCAATAGTCGAAAAATTCTCTGTGATGTTCCATGGTACCTGAGCTAAGTCGTGAAGATATTTTTCTTTGCTAAAATTTTTATAGTTCCTTTTATTAATTACATTTGACTGTGTTCTAGGACTTTTAACACTATGGTAAGCAAGCGTCATGGCATGGTCGTTAAACCCCCCTTCATAGGTGCCATGGTTATACAGATGGGATTTCTCATTTGTTAGGATTACATCTATGGACGTGCTGGTAGTGTCTGTGATTCTTGTTGGTGAAGTTATGATATTTTCGAGTTGATACGGCATGCAAGAGAATCTAAGTTTGCCTATAGAACCTAAATTGTCAGTAATCAACAAGTCACAGTTTAAATCCCCCATAATTATGATCTCCTTGTGCTCATCACATACTTTGTCCATACAGTCATCAAATTTATTAAAGAAATTGTGATCGTCAAATGGAGGGCGGTACATGCTACAGACTAAAATGTTCTTACGGGAGGGTGGCATAAGTTCTGCCCATATGGTCTCAAGGCCTGACATTACAAGATCCAAACAGGATTTAAAAGGGATTTTGTTAGAGATGTACAGTGCAACACCCCCTCCATGCCTTGAACCACGGTCGTGTCTGAGTACATTATAACTGTTAATTAACACGAGATCATCAGTAATGGTTTCATCTAACATTGTTTCAGTCACAGCAAAAATGTCAGCATTACTATTATCTAAAAACATTTCTACTTGTGCTTTCTTTTTCAAAAGACTTTTGATGTTTTGATGAACAAATAATAGCCCTTTGTGGTGTGATTTTATAGGTGCATCAGAGATTGTGTGAGACTCGTTATTAGTAGAAAATTCATACCCATCAACAGTAACACTACATTTGTTACAGAGATAGTTATCCGCCTGACTGTTCCCATAGTAACAGCATGATCATCACTTTCACTCTTTCGGTTTCGATTGGTTTCTCTTTCATGGTGTTGTCTTCTATTTTCTAAGTTCTAGTCCAGCAGATTTTAGTCTGAAACCCAAATGATATTACCGTCTAGTTTTGAGTCATTTTAAAAGTTTTTGTTCCAAAGTTACTTGGAATCTCATACTCAAAATTTTAACTATTATATAAGAATAGTTGTACTGTTCATTACTAAGTTTCTTATAGACTTATTAGAAACATAGTATAAAAATAGTAATTGTTGACGTAATGTTTCATGAGTGTTATTATAGTACCTATATAGGAGTCCCAGTAAATTATAACCAGCTGGAACATCCTTGCCCCCTCATACTTTTTTCTAGACATGGAACTGACCTGTGTGTACTACTGTTTTCTTGGGTATAAACTTTAAACATGTTTTTCTTGAAACTTCTGACATTTTCTTGTAAATTATATCTGTTGTGTAATTAGTAACTAATGTCTAGTGTAATTTGAGCTTTGAAGATGACAAAAATGTGCCTGGAAATAGCTGAGAAGCCATCTCCAGGCATCTAAAGCCCCCGGCCACATTGTTCCAGGCCTTTGGCCCATCGTTTGGACAGGTTGAAATTTGGATGGACAAAACATTTCAGATTTTTCTGTCTTGTGACAGTCTGCTTAAAATTCCCCAGTGAGCTGAGATTGTCATTGCTAAAACAGGAATAATTGATTGATGTAAGGTGACCTGTGGTCAGTGTACTACAATGTAGTGTGTCATGTGGTAATGGATTTTATGACAATGCAACTTTCATAAATACGACCATATATCCATCCACCCATCCATCCATTATCTGTAACTACTTATCCTGTGCAGGGTCACAGGCAAGCTGGAGCCTATCCCAGATGACTATGGGCGAGGTACACCCTGGACAAGTCACCAGATCATTGCAGGGCTGACACATAGAGACAAAACCATTCACACCTATGGTCAACTTGGAGCCACCAATTAGCCTAACCTGCATGTCTTTGGACTGTGGGGGAAACTGGAGCACCCAGAGGAAACCCACGCAGACATGGGGAGAACATGAAAACTCCACACAGAAAAGCCCCTGTCAGCCACTGGGCTTGAACCAAGAACCTTCTTGCTATAAGGCGACAGTGCTAACCAATACACCACTATGCCGCCTACAACCATATATATATATATATATATATATATATATATATAAAAGTAATTATGTATTGCAATATTGTAATTATGTTCTACGCATATACCTGCAACTCTGACAATATAATTTTCAGTGACCAATAAAATGGTTTTGAAAGTTCCTAGTTTTTAAACATTTTTGATATGGTAATTTTCTTGAAGAGATTTCATTTACAACATGTCTCCGACAGTGCAAAATGCATCTCTGGACATTTAAAAACTGCAGAGTATCCGGGGACTCTGGCAACCCCCCGGACCTCTGGCCTGACTGGGTTGACGCCCCCCTTCCTGTTTTCCTAGATCCGCCCCGAATACGTCTGTCTATGGGTCCATGTATAAATGCTGGTTGGCTAAACATTTTATATATATAAGATCGCTATACCATTATTGTATACGGCCTGTTTTGGGTAAAACCCGCCCACTCGGCATGCCTGGTGCATTGACATTGTTTACATTTGACTTGCAACGGAATGCAATGTATCCTTGTCGGGGGAGTCACATATTGATATATATTATATATAAATAAAAATTTGGACCTAATTTGAATTCATCTGAAGTGAACAGACTTGTGCAAAAGGCAACAGAGCAGTTCCTTTCAAAGAAAAGAAGGATAAAGGGAAAGATAGAACATGTAAAAACCTGAATCAAGTTCAGTACCTGATATGACGACAGATACTGTTATAGAAGCTTTAGGATTAGATCAATACTCCAATTCTTCAGAAATTGAATAATAATCAAAAAGAAATTTGACTATACAAAACATATATTTTTGATGTTTACAAAATCAAGTTATTGTAACTGTTACTTGATTTTGTAAACATCAAAAATATATAAAGTTTTGCAGAGTCAAATTTCTTTGATTCATTACCAGAGGTGGACAAAGTACCCAACTTCATTACTTAAGTCAAAGTACAGATCCCACTGGTCAAATGTTAATCCAATACAGAAAGTTGTACAATCAAATTTTTACTTAAGTTAAAGTACTGAAGTATTCGCTTTTAAAAATACTTAAGTATTAAAAGTACATTTCCTGTCAACGCATTGTTGTATTAACGCTTACAAAACCTAATGCCTCTAAAGCAACTGACTGAATTTACTGACTAGCTTGTAGAACCTGTAAAATAAACACCTGGTAGAATGTTACAAAATAAAACACAACTGAACTGAAAAAGAGCCATTGTCCTTTTTTTTTTTTTAAATTAAAACACTCCTCCCCACCCCCACAAAGTAGCATGGTAGTGTTCTAACAGCTCTGGCAGTGTGTGCACACATACATGTGTATGTTAATCAGGAAGACAGTGGAATAGCTGTAAATGCAGCTTGCTCAGAAAATAAAAATGATGATCCAACCTGCTTCAAACCCAGGTCCACACCTCTAGCTTAATGTGGCAGCAGGGGTGTGGCCAAGTGTCGGTCTGTGAATGGAGGGCGGAATCATTGCACCTGATGGGAATTAACCTGTGTTTGTGTCTTCCCCAGTGACCGCGCCCTTTAAAAGGAGAGGAGAGCAGAGAAAGGGGCTCTCCCCAACCAGAACACTTTTGTGGGGGGGTGGGGGCACTGGGAACTAGAAAAAGGCTGAAAAGCTAAAAATAAATCGTTTGGTTGAAAACTCAGTTCTGGCCTGCCGTGCTTCTGTGCTCCACTCACCTGGTCCAAAACTACACTTAATAACTGCCCAACAGCAACACTGTTTTAAGCAAGACCAAAAATAAAATGCAAGACCATCATCTGACATCCCCTCCTAGAACTGCCACCTTATTGTGGTGGAGGGGTTTGTGTACTTGAATGATCCTAGGAGCTATGTTGTCGGGGGCATTATGCCCCTGTCAGGGTTTCCCAAGGCAGACAGGTCCTAGGTGACAGGCCAGACCAAGAGCAGTTCACCAAAAACCCCTATGGAGAAAAAAATCAAGGACCGTGACGTCGCCCAGTATGATGCAGCCGGGGCCCCACCCTGGAGCCAGGCCCGGGGTTGGGGCTCATATGCGAGCGCTTGGTGGCCAGGCCTTTGCCCATGGGGCCCGGCCGGGCTCAGCCTGAAGAGGTGACGTGGGCCCGACCTCCTGTGGGTTCACCACCCACAGAGGTAGCAGTAGGGGATTGGTGCAATGTGGATTGGGTGGCAGTCGAAGGCAGGGGCCTCGACGACCTGATCCCCGGACACAGCAGCTGGCTGTTGGGACATGGAATGTCACTTCGCTGGGGGGGAAAGAGCCTGAGCTTGTGCGGGAGGTTGAGAGGTACCGGCTAGAGATAGTCAGGCTCACCTCCACGCACAGCTTGGGCTCTGGAACCCAGCTCCTCGAGAAGGGCTGGACTTTCCACTTCTCTGGAGTCGCCCGTGGTGAGCGGCGGCGGGCTGGTGTGGGCTTGCTTATAGCTCCCCAGCTCAGCCGCCATGTGTTGGAGTTTACCCCAGTGAACGAGAGGGTCGCCTCTCTGTGCCTTCGGATTGGGGAGAGGGCTCTTGCTGTTGTTTGTGCCTACGGGCCAAATAGCAGTATAGAGTATCCGGCCTTCTTGGAGTCCCTGGGAGAGGTACTGAGGGGTGCTCAGACTGGGGACTCCATTGTGCTACTGGGGGACTTCAATGCTCACGTGGGCGACGACAGTGACACCTGGAGGGGCGTGGTTGGGAGGAACGGCCTCCCCGATCTGAACCCAAGTGGTGTTTTGTTATTGGACTTCTGTGCTAGTCACGGTTTGTCCATAACGAACACCATGTTCGAGCATAGGGGTGTCCATAAGTGCACGTGGCACCAGGACACCTTAGGTCGGAGGTCGATGATCGACTTTGTAGTTGTTTCATCTGATCTCCGGCCCTATGTCTTGGACACTCGGGTGAAGAGAGGGGCTGAGCTGTCAACTGATCACCACCTGGTGGTAAGTTGGATCCGCTGGCGGAGGAGGAAGCTGGACAGACCTGGCAGGCCCAAACGTATGGTGAGGGTCTGCTGGGAACGTCTGGCCGAGCACTCTGTTGGGGAGGTCTTTAACTCCCACCTCCGGGAGAGCTTTTCCCAGCTTCTGAGGGAGGCGGGGGACATTGAGTCTGAGTGGACCATGTTCTCTACCTCCATTGTGGATGCAGCTGTTCGGAGCTGTGGCCGCAAGGTCTCCGGTGCCTGTCATGGCGGCAATCCCCGAACCCGGTGGTGGACACCGGAAGTAAGGGATGCCGTCAAGCTGAAGAAGGAGTCCTATTGGGCCATGTTGACCTCCGGGACTCCTGAGGCAGCTGACGGGTATCGGCAGGCCAGGCGTGCTGCAGCTCGGGCAGTTGTGGAGGCAAAAACTCGGAACTGGGAGGAATTCGGGGAGGCCATGGAGAAGGACTATCGGTCGGCCTCGAAGAAATTCTGGCAAACCGTCCAGCGCCTCAGGAGGGGGAAGCAGTACTCTGCCAACACTGTTTACAGTGCGGGTGGGGAGCTGTTGACCTCAACTGGGGACATTGTCGGGCGGTGGAAGGAATACTTTGAGGATCTCCTCAATCCCACCGTCATGTCTTCCACTGAGGAGACTGAGGCTGATGACTCAGAGGTGGACTCATCCATTACCCAAGCCAAAGTCACTGAGGTGGTTTGCAAGCTCCTCGGTGGCAAGGCACCGGGGGTGGATGAGATCCGCCCTGAGTATCTCAAGTCTCTGGATGTTGTGGGGTTGTCTTGGTTGACACACCTCTGCAACATCGCGTGGCGGTCGGGGACAGTGCCTCTGGAGTGGCAGACTGGGGTGGTGGTCCCTCTTTTTAAGAAAGGGGACCAGAGAGTGTGCTCCAATTATAGGGGAATCACACTTCTCAGCCTCCCGGGGAAGGTTTACTCCAGGGTACTGGAGAGGAGAACTCGACCAATAGTCGAACCTCGGATCCAGGAGGAACAATGCGGTTTTCGTCCTGGTCATGGAACACTGGACCAGCTCTATACCCTTCATGGGGTGCTCGAGGGTTCATGGGAGTTTGCCCAACCAGTCCACATGTGTTTTGTGGATCTGGAGAAGGCATTCGACCGTGTCCCCCAAGGTATTCTGTGGGGGGTGCTTCAGGAGTATGGGGTTCGGGGCTCTTTGCTAAGGGCTGTCCGGTCCCTGTACGAAAGGAGCAGGAGTCTGGTTCGCATTGCCGGCAGTAAGTCAGACCTGTTCCCAGTGCATGTTGGACTCCGGCAGGGCTGCCCTTTGTCACCGGTTCTGTTCATAATTTTTATGGACAGAATTTCTAGGCACAGCCAGGGGGCGGAAGGAATCCTGTTTGGGAACCACAGGATTTCATCTCTGCTTTTTGCGGATGATGTTGTCCTGTTGGCTTCTTCAAACCAGGACCTTCAGCATGCACTGGGGAGGTTTGCAGTCGAGTGTGAAGCGGCTGGGATGAGAATCAGCACCTCCAAGTCCGAGGCCATGGTTCTCGACTGGAAAAGGGTGGCTTGCCCTCCCCAGGTTGGTGGAGAAGTCCTGCCTCAAGTGGAGGAGTTTAAGTATCTCAGGATCTTGTTCACGAGTGAGGGAAGGATGGAGCGCGAGATCGACAGGCAGATCGGTGCAGCCTCCGCAGTGATGCGGTCGCTTTACCGGTCCGTCGTGGTGAAGAAGGAGCTGAGCCAAAAGGCGAAGCTCTCAATTTACCGGTCGATCTACGTTCCGACTCTCACCTATGGTCATGAGCTTTGGGTAATGACCGAAAGAACAAGATCGCGGATACAAGCGGCCGAAATGAGTTTCCTTCGCAGGGTGGCTGGGCGCTCCCTTAGAGATAGGGTGAGAAGCACAGTCACTCGGGAGGAGCTCGGAGTAGAGCCGCTGCTCCTCCACATCGAGAGGAATCAGCTGAGGTGGCTCAGGCATCTTTTTCGGATGCCTCCTGGACGCCTCCCTAGGGAGGTGTTCCAGGCATGTCCCCCCAGGAAGAGGCCCCGGGGAAGACCCAGGACACGCTGGAGGGACTATGTCTCTCGGCTGGCCTGGGAATGCCTCTGTGTTCTTCCCGAGGAGCTGGCCGAGGTGTCTGGGGAAAGGGAAGTTTGGGCTTCCATGCTTAGACTGCTGCCTCCGCGACCCGGCCCCGGATAAGCAGAAGAAGACGAGACGAGATCATCTGACATCAAAACAAAAAAATTCCAACAATTTGTTGTGACTGACTAGTACAATACTGTCCATCTCACAGGTCTTGTGTCTGTGTGTTTGTGTGTGCACGCACATGCATATGTATGTATTCATGCACATATGAATCTGCCTGTGGAATCATGGTGGTTTAACATTAAGCTAGCTAGGCAGTGAAGCTCCACCTGACATGCTAGCAAACTCTTCAAACTCAAAATCATATTGGGTAGCTAACGTTACTAGAAAAGAAAGATTTCTACATTTTGCTTATTTGGCAAGATTATGCGAATACATATTTCTGAAAGGACTTCAGATAAATTAACATGATTCATGTAAGTGTAATTCCATTTTTACATGCTACCGTAACTAACAGTGTCCAAGTTAACTAGCTATGTGTTAGCATTAACCGTGGACAAGGCTTAAGCAACTTGGCGGGCAAATCCATAGGAAGTCATTTGACTAACCAAACTGCATAGCTATTGCACCATTATCGCCAGCTCTAAAAACACAGACAACTTCATTACAGGTTTTCTCTTGTAATAAAATGTTTACATACCTCAATATGTTTCTGCAGGTTGGATGGCAAGTTTTTGTAGGCCGTGATGTGCTCCATTTAAGGCAAACAAAGCAAACATTTAAAATGAAACGAATCTTTATTCCTTTCAGAAAACTGAAACATGGGTTCTAGCTATAGCCATGAGTGCATGCGTTCCCCAGAAGAACCGCCTCCTTCCATTCTGCCATCAACTGATAGTGTTAAATAATGCTGCGGAGAAATCATTGATCTTGATTTTATCCAGTCTATGGATGCGATGTGACCCTAGTGATTCAGGGTTCCTACACATTTTCATCTCATCTCATTATCTCTAGCCGCTTTATCCTTCTACAGGGTCGCAGGCAAGCTGGAGCCTATCCCAGCTGACTACGGGCGAAAGGCGGGGTACACCCTGGACAAGTCGCCAGGTCATCACAGGGCTGACACATAGACACAGACAACCATTCACACTCACACCTATGGTCAATTTAGAGTCACCAGTTAACCTAACCTGCATGTCTTTGGACTGTGGGGGAAACCGGAGCACCCGGAGGAAACCCACGCGGACACGGGGAGAACATGCAAACTCCACACAGAAAGGCCCTCGCCGGCCCCGGGGCTCGAACCCAGGACCTTCTTGCTGTGAGGCGACAGCGCTAACCACTACACCACCGTGCCGCCCCTCCTACACATTTTCAAATTTAAAATTCCAGACTTTTTCCATACTCAAATTCTCAGGTTTGGAGACTTCAGCGAGCAAACAACTACTCATATATTTAAAAGAATTACTTGAAAATCAAACAGGTACTCACATTATGACATACCACCAAAATGCATACCATATTTAGCTTGGCCTAAAATTTGTATCAGTGCCCTGTTTTTGTCATAAATATATATACACATTACACAAAATACAGGATGCCACTCTGACGCACACGCATCTGATCCACACTTCAAGACATTAAAACACAGGTGTGTGAAGATGTCAAGCACATACAGGATGTCCCGAAAAAAAATGTATACACACTTTTAATCACTGTAAAGTACTGTATGTGTTTATTAAAATCCATGTAATTTTCAAAGAGTAATAGAATTTACAGACATTTTATTATTTAGTCACCGCCTGTTCTCAAACTGACATCCATTCTGGTCCAGTCACTGCTGACAATGCAAATCACATTCAATTCTCTTGGTATTTTTGGACATTCACTTTCAGTGACTGTTGCAGGTCTCATAGCGTAGACTATAAACATCAGTTAGAGGCAGTGATAAAACAATAAAGTGATGTCTGTAAATTCTATTACACCTTGAAAATGAAATGAATTTTAATAAACACCTACTTCACAATGATTCAAAGTGTGTATACATTTTTTCGGGACACCCTGTATGTTGTGCACACACAGAAGTTTACTGAAGCTTCTAATTTGAAAACAGTCATTATGGCATTTTTTTGTATTTACTATTGTGTTTTATGAAGGCCCTGTGTTAGTTCCACTGTAGATCACATTTTGTCCACATACCAAGAGATGGCAGACATGGCCGAGACGTGGCCACCCTAACCAGTATGTGTTGGTAACTCGCCAGCGCCCCCTATAACGATCCCACAATTTCCTTGCGCGCTCCACCCGGATGTGACGTGAAGTGGAACTGCTTTAACTGTATCGAGAGCGCCTCGATTCGCTCTCTCGTGTTCTGACTACTGGAGTGGTCGGACGGACTGTAGGCACGCTCGCCTACAGTGTTGAGACTAACCGCTATTGTCTGAGAACAGCCTGTTCAAATTAGTTTCGGCCGAACTTTTGAACGACCCGCTAAGTTTCAGCGATATAGTGGTTTTGATTCTAAACCTTTGCAAAGTTTAACTACAGTTAAGTAGTTTTCCACGCTAAGAGGCATTTGCGGACAGCTTTGCTCCTCTCAGCCTTTTCCTCGTCGACGCATCACCGGAGGTTTCTCCTGAAGCACCGTGGGCCAGCTAGGCCTTCATCTCCCTGCTTCGTTAGCCGCGGTTGGACGCAACGCGCCGCTAACCTCCTCTCCTCGGACTGCGACCCTCAGCGCGGACATCGGAGAAAGAACTTCCATCGCATTGAGTAGGCACTTGGGCAAATTTTTAATTTGTAGCTTATTCAGATGGTTGTTAGGGTCATGTTTAAGCTTTGAGCTATTTAGCATACCCGCTCAGACACGGAAGGTGTTTGTTTGTTTTTATTGTTTGTTTTGGTTCTGTTTTTTTTTTCTTTGAACTTGTTAGACAGGGTATCTTGCATGATATCTTTCCTTAACTCCATTGCTAGCTTCCCTATCTGATTAGCAGCGCAGCGACAAGTTTGTTATTTTAAGCTCCGAGGCTAGACCGCTACAAGGCCTAGTTCTCTCCATCCAACACATATACACACTCTCTCACTCTCTTACACTCTCTCACTCTCTCTCTCTCTCTCTCTCTCGCGTTGAGTTCTTTGCCTAGATAGTCTGTTGGAAATTGTTGTTAAGTGCAGTGTTTGGATCCAGCTGTAGCGTGGTCAGATTCTCCTTAGCAACTTATTGCTAGCTACCTCAGGGTGATACGCTAGCTCGTAGGCTTGTGTTCTCGACTAGGCCTGCCGGCGCCATATTTCCCGACGCCATTTTGTTACCTCCCTCATTGAGTTACCTGTGATACGACACCTAGGCACTGACCGCCATTTTGTTTAAGCATTGCCAAAGTGGCTAGTCATTAGCATCTGCCCACAGATACCTACACAAAGCACACATTAGCCACAGAGCTAATCCTTTGTTCTATTTAGCTAACATTCCTTTGTTTTAGCTAACATTCCTTTGTTTTAGCTAACGACAAGCTAGGTCTCACACACACACACACACACACCTCCACACACACGCACACACAAGGGATTCTCTTCTTCTCTCTCTTTCCCTCAACTTTATAGTCCAGGTGTAATTGTTCCATTGTTTTGTCTTGTTATTACCTTTGCCGACATTGAATGTATTTTGAGATTATTATTATTAGTGAGTAGTAGACAAATAAAAGCTAATAAAATTGAATTGCATTTTACTTGTTCCTGTTGTTTATTCACAAGGTCAACTATTTAGAACTCCTTTTTCCTTCAGAATTTAGCTTTTGTATACAACTGGGTTTCCCATCTAATACAGAGCTACCATTAATCTTGAATGTAACCATTCACGGTGAGTGTTAAGATTAATAATTTAAGATTTTATGAGACTGATCTTTATTTATAAATTGATTAATTTAATTATCAATTATTACATAATTTATAATTTAATTAATCCCAATTCTACCTACATATGTAATGGCTGCAGTGCCCTTGAGCAAGACATTTAACCCCACATTGCTCCAGGTTGTAACCATGTTGTACCCTGTAATAACTGTAAGTGGCTTTGGATAAAAGCGACAACTAAATGTAATGTAATTATAATAATAATAATGTAATAACAGCATTGTTCAGTTTATATGTATGTTTGCGTACACAGCCTTCATATTTTTGTTGGCAGATTTTTTTGTCTTGGGTCGCTTGTTTTCAGGGTCCATGTGCCTTATTTTTCTAGCAAATTCTGGCAACACTGCCAAATAAGCCATAAGCATTTTTACACTGACTGGAGCTATGATGTGTGTTCACGCGTGTTCAAGAGGCGTTTTGTAGCAGGGGTTTTTCCTGCGTCTTGTCCAAAGTCTTGCAAGAAGCAACCAGGTTCAGGGGGTGTGGCGGAGCGCATGCCAGTACAACAGAACACCCGTTTCCCTCCCTCCGCATTTCAACACATTTCTTTGGCAAAATTCAACTGAATGTCGGAATGTTGAGCTTCATTTTACTATGTAGCGGCAAAGGTCTGGAAACACAAATATTTCTCCATACCCTAATTTCCATTTTCCATACCTGGAAAATACTAAAATCAAATTCCATACTTTTCCATACTGCATAGGAACCCTGGTGATTACTGATAGGCTGTCTCAGTGTCACCTGCGAAAAAACCAATCACGTTTTAGAAAAGAAAAAAAAATCCACTTTCAAAGCCACTTCATAGTAACGAGGACCTTGACAGAAATGTAGTGGAGTAAAACGTATGATATTTGTCTTTCAAATATAGTGACAAAGTCATAAGTTACAAAAAAAAAATACTCAAGTAGTCAAGTCAAGTTTATTTGTATAGCGCTTTTAAAAATAAACAATGTCGCAAAGCAGCTTTACAGAATTTGAACAACTTAAAATATGAGCTAATTTTATCCCTAATCTATCCCCAATGAGTACGCCTGTGGCGACAGTGGCAAGGAAAAACTCTTTCAGACAACAGGAGGAGGAAACCTTGAGAGGAACCAGACTCAAAAGGGAACCCATCCCCATCCGGGCAACAACAGACAACATGACTATAACATTAACAGTCCTAACATAAAGTCAGCTTTGTTGATGCTATAAACCCCCACTGACGGAAACCCGAGCGCAAAAGTAAAGTACAGATTCTCAAAAAGTGTACTTAAGTACAGTACTCAAGTAAATGTACTTTGTTACTGTCCACCTCTGTTCATTACTACCGTATATGGCAATTCTATGAATTTTTTAATACTGATTACCATCACTTCAGACTCTGTTTTGCTGTTTACAATGAATTGGAAATTCCTCACCAAATACCTTGAAACTGTGTCTCAGATAACCCCAGTTTTCCATTTTTCTCGCCTATGGTTCACAGTGAAGGGCTTCAGCCTTTTTAATTATACCCTCCTATTCTCTGCCTTGTACCCTTTTAGTCCCCTCAACTTTGAGACCACTGTTATAAGGACGCTCTAAACACACAGACTTAGTGAAGTATACATACTATATCTAGTGTCTCACATTACCAAGCCTTGTATCTGTGCATTGCCTTTCTGGTTTTGATTTGTGTATTTGGACTTTCATCTGTGCCTCTGTCATTCTGTCAACTTGACCATTGCCCATCTCACAACCCTGCCTTTGTCTGACACTTTTGAAGACCACAAGCAGAGGCCATCTACATCAGATCTGCTTTAATATCAACAGGTCTTTGATTAAGGTACGTGAATCCTTTCATCATGGCACACCTTCAGCCTGTTCAGTCTGCTGAGTGCAGGACGTTTCATCATTCTTCATCCGTCGCTAGTGATAGCTTTATTTGTGATAAGTGCAGATTAGTTAGCTCTCTGATGGAGAAGATTATAGTGCTAGAAGCGCGTATCCAGGCTTTAGAGAAGGTCAGTGAGAATGAGAACAGTGTAGTTTCTGTAGGGAAAAGTCTGGATGCCCTAGGTGGAGTTAGTAATCCCCCAACTCTGGCATTAGAGCCCTTACAGCGGGGCGAATGGGTGATGACTCGGCGGCATAAGCGTAGAGACAAAGCTACCACTGAGGCTCACCCACGGAAGCACCACTCCTCTCCGCTTCACGTGTTGAACAGGTTTGCTCTCCTTAGTGATGCACCCACTGAGAAACCTGAAAGAGCTCTGGTTATAGGGGACTATCATACGGCACGTGAAATTAGCTCAGCCTTTAGGGGCACCAGCAGCTTTAGTCAGGTGTATACCAGGAGCCAGACATAGCAGGTAATCTTAGAGTCCTAGACAAGCACAGGTTCTCAGAGATAGTTATCCATACAGGAGCTAATGATATATGCCTTCGTCAGTCTGAGGTTACTAAGAGCAACTTTGTAGAGGTGTTTAAATTAGCGAAGGCGATGTCCGATGCTGTAGTATGCTCTGGCCCCATCCCAATGCGGCGTGGCAATGTAGCTTACAGCAGGTTATGGTCGCTGAACTGCTGGTTGTCCAGGTGGTGCTCTGAAAACAGTCTGGGCTTTATAGATAATTGGGCTAATTTTGAGGGCACTGCTGGCCTGTTAAGGCGGGACGTATCCATCCCACTCAGGAAGGTGCTGCTCTCATTTCCTGCAGCATAGGTCATAGTCTCAGAACAGGCCTAGTTAATTTCTGACAATCCAGAGCCAAGGCCAGGGAGCAGACGAACAAGCTAAACCGACTGTCTGCTAGCTGCACAGAGTAGTCACTCAGGGTCCACTACATCGAGACTGTGTCTGTTCCCCGAGCTAAACAAAAAGGTAGAAATATTCAGAGAGTTTGTTCCAGTAATCTAATCAATATAAAATTAGATCATACTGACTGTACAGCCGCTGCCAGCACCTTTGATCTAAAGGTGGGGCTATTAAATATTAGATCTCTTACATCTAAAGCGCGAATGGTTAATGAACTCATTACTGATCAGGAGTTTAATGTACTTTGTTTAACTGAAACATGGATTAAGCCAAATGAAGCGAGTTCTCCTGGACACAGTTATATACACCAGCCTCATCTAACTGGCAGAGGAGGAGGCGTTCTGGTTATTTATAATGATTTATAACCATTTTTATTTATTTATAAATAAAAATTATAAATGTTATTATATATTTATATATTATTATTTTATATAGTATTATTTATAATAATTTATAATTATTTATAATAATTTATAACCAGGTTTTTGTGTTACACCTACATAGGTGTAACACAAAAACCTGGTTATAAATTTAATACATTTAAAGTTCTTCATATTCATATAATGTATGTAGCCTCGAAAAATAAGTCTACCCAGTTAATTCCGTTACTTATTATTTACAGGTCCCCGGGGCCATATTCTGAGTTTCTTTCTGAATTTGCAGATTTTATCTCAGATCTGGTTATTTCCTTAGACAAAGCTTTAGTTGTCAGAGATTTTAATATTCACTTCGATAACCCAGAAGACCCTTTTGAAAACAGCGCTTTTTTCCATTTTAGATTCCATAGGGATTAATCAGAATGTCATAGGACCGACCCATAATTGTGGTCACACCCTCGATCTAATACTAACATTCGGGTTAAATGTAGAAAATATAGTCATACTTCCACAGTCTGACTTCATCTCAGATCATTATTTCATCTCATTCAAAATATGTCTGAGTAATAATATATGCACCTCACCACACTACTGTATTAAACGCACATTCACGTCAACTACTGCACAGAGCTTTATAAATGATCTCCCAGAGTTATCAACTTTGATTGGGTCAGTGTCAACCCCTGCAGAACTTGATCAGGCAACTGAATGCTTAGAGTCAACATTCCGCCATACCTTAGATAATGTAGCTCCTCTTAAAAGGAAAATGGTAAGAGACAAAAAAATTAGTACCCTGGTATAATGATGACACTTGCACATTAAAACAGACCACTTGTGCTTCAAATTAGCGTGGAAGGAGAGCTTCCTGAAGTATAGGAAAACTCTTAGTGCTGCGAGATCAACATATCTCTCCTCCCTAATAGAAGATAACAAAAATAATCCTAGATTCATATTTAATACTGTTGCAAAATTAACCAGGAATAAGTCCACATACACATCTGTAGTATGTAGTAGCAACGATTTCATGAATTTTTTTGATTACAAAATTGAGAATATCCGACAAAAAACTCTTCAATTTCAAAAAAATTTAAGGTCAATGTAAGTGACCCTGTAGTTAACAATATAACTGTATCAGATCAATCAATTAGAATGTTTTACTCCCCTAAAAGAAACTGAATTATTTTCATTAAACTCGGCATCAAAAGCCTCAACTTGTGTAATAGATCCCTTACCTACACATCTATTCAAACAGATAAGACCTGAAGTAATTGAACCGCTTCTAAAAATAATAAATTCTTCTCTTACGATTGGCTATGTACCCAAATCCTTGAAACTAGCAGTTATCAAACCCCTGATTAAAAAACCTGACCTTGATCCCTGTCAGCTGTCCAATTATCAGCCAATATCAAACCTCCCCTTTATCTCCAAGATCCTTGAAAAAGCTGTGGCACAGCAGTTATGCTTATATTTACATAGGAATAACATCCATGAAATGTACCGGTCAGGATTTAGACCTCATCATAGCACAGAGACAGCTCTGGTTAAAGTAGCAAATAACTGTGGCAGCGGGGGCATGGTCAAGCGTCGGTTTGTGACCGGAGGGCGGAGTCAGGGAAGGTAAGTGGCAGAATCACTGCACCTGATGTCAGTTAACATGTGTTTTATGTGTCTTCCCTAGTGACCGCATCCTATATAAGGAGAGAGAGGGCAGAGGAAGGGAGCTCTCTTCCCAACCAGACGCCTTGTGTGTGTGTGTGTGTGTGTGTGTGTGTGTGTGTGTGTGTGTGTGTGTGTGTGTGTGTGTGTGTGACTGGGAGAGTGGCAAATAAGTACACTGAAAAGTGGAAAATAAAAGAGTTTTGGTGAACTCAGTTCTGGCCTGCCGTCCTTCTGTGCTCCACCCACCTGTCAGAATTGCAACAATAACCTACTGTTGGCGTCTGATCAGGGCTGTGTCTCGCTGCTTGTGTTGCTTGACCTTAGTGCAGCATTTGATACCATTGATCATTCCATTCTTCTGGACAGACTAGAAAATGTTGTGGGAGTTAAGGGAACAGCCTTCTCCTGGCTCAGCTCTTATTTAATTGATTGCTATCAGTATGTTGATATAAATGGCAGGGCTTTGAACCAGAATTTTTTTCCTATTGGTTCGTTCCGAACAGAAACGGAATTTTAACGTTTCCGGTTTTGGGTTCCACCATTAAATAGACGTTCCCGAACCGGTTAGAACAAAAAAATTTTGTTCCCGGAACGGTTAATAACGTTCCCTGTCAGCTGTTTAACAAATGGCTATAAAATTATGTCTCTATCTCATCCAGCTTAAGCCAAATGTAGGCTAATTCTATTACAATCTTCATTAAATAAGACAAGAAATAATTCAAAACAATTATTATTTCAAATGGTGGCGATTTGGATTCTCAGTATGTCTTCCCATCTACACAAACAGAAAAAGTGCCAAAAATGAAAGAGGATTCGTTGAGTGTGTTACCAAAGGCTAGTCAGGCCCTATGCATTGATAGGCTAACAGAGGTTAACGTCATTTAATGTTCGCGAGCCTCTCATTAACGTGGACAAATATATTGATATCGTGTTTGAAATTGACGTTTTTGAAAAACGAGAGACTGCAATATTTAAGATGTGACTCTTAGACTCTTATTTAAGATGTGGAGACGTGATAGTAGTCCACCCTCCCGCTCTCTCCATTCAGTCAGCGAACGTCACACAGGAAGTGAACTGCAATATTTAAGATGTGACTTAAGATAGACTCTTATTTAAGATGTGGAGACGTGATAGTAGTCCACCCTCCTGCTCTCTCCATTCAGTCAGCGAACATCACACAGGAAGTGAACCCCAGCGGGTCATAGAAACTTGCGCAGGAGAAGAATGACTTTTTTATTTGTAGGCTACGGAAACTTTGAGGAACGACATAAAAAACGGTATTAACCGGTTACCATTATTTTTAATAAGCGTTTCTGTTCCAGAACATAAAAAAATAATAAAGTTTCTGGTTTCGTTTCTGTTCCATGTGAAATAGAAAAAGTTCCCGGTTTTCGTTCCTTGAACCGGTTCAAAGCCCTGATAAATGGTGATATTTCTAGACGTACCGAGGTAAAGTTTGGTGTTCCACAAGGTTCTGTCTTGGGTCCACTGCTTTTTTCTCTATATATGTTACCTCTGGGCTATATTATTCATCAACATTGTATTAGTTTCCACTGTTATGCTGATGACACACAGTATGTTTCTGCAAAACCTGACGAGAGACACTAGCTTAATAGAATTGAGGAATGTGTAAAGGACATTAGACACTGGATGCTTATTAATTTCCTTCTGCTTAACTCTGACAAGACTGAAGTACTTATATTAGGACCACATGCAGCTAGAAGTAAGTTTTCTGATTACACAGTAACTCTGGCTGGCCTTTCTGTTTCTTCACGTGCAGCAGTAAAAGACCTCGGAGTGATTATTGACCGCAGTCTTTCATTCGAAACTCACACTGATGACATAACCCGGATAGCTTTGTTTCATCTCAAAAATATTGCTAAGATAAGAAATTTAAATGTTACTACATGATGTGGATAAACTAGTTCATGCTTTCGTTACCTCCAGGTTGGATTATTGTAATGCCTTACTGTCTGGATGTTCTAATAAGTGCATAAAATTCTGTAATTTCCTGTAAAGGATTATTAAAGGATCGATCTATATCTATCTATCTATCTATCTATCTATCTATCTATCTATCTATCTATCTATCTATCTATCTATCTATCTATCTATCTATCTAAACAAGCTCCAGTTAGTTCAAAATGCAGCAGCAAGAGTCCTTACTAGAACTAGAAAATAAGACCACATCACCCGTCTTATCCACACTGCATTGGCTCCCAATCAAATTTCGTATTTCATGTAAAGTACTACTATTGACCTTTAAAGCACTGAATGGTCTCGCACCACAGTACCTGAGTGAACTTCTGCTCTTCTATGACCCGCCACGCCTACTTAGATCAAAAGGTGCAGGCTATCTGCTGGTACCTCGTATAGTGAAGGCTACATCAGGGGGCAGAACCTTTTCTTACAAAGCCCCACAGTTATGGAACAGCCTTCCAAGTAGTGTTCGGGAATCAGACACAGTCTCAGTGTTTAAGTCTAGGCTGAAAACATATCTGTTTCGTTAGCCTTTTGTTAATGGTGTTTATGGGGTAAAGGTGTAGATCTGGAGGGTCCTCAGACATAGTGTGTTTTGGTAAATTGGGATGTATGGATGCTGTCAGTCCCCACTCGCTTGCTCACTCAAGTTTGTTGACGGTGTAGTGGCTGGCTGCTTTATGTCCCGGGGCTCCCTCATGCCTGTGTTACCTTCTGGCTCTCCCCTTTTAGTTATGCTGTCATAGTTAGTTGCCAGAGTCCCTGCTTGTACTCAGTGCAATATGTATACTGTTCCTACTTATTCAGGTGACATTGGGCATACCTAACAACCTGTGTTTTCTCTCTCTTCTCCCCCCCCCCCAAATCTGTCCCTCTGAGTTACATGTTGGTCCTGGGATCGAGATGCTGACCTTTTCTACTCCTCAGACCTGCCTGATCCATTCTGGTGCCCTGTGTCTGGCTGGAGTCTCATCACATCGCTCCTGTGGAGGGTGGCCCCATGTGGACAGTTGGGGGTCGCGCCTGGAGGACGCTCTGGACTCTTGCAGTGGTGCTTTTGTGGCTGGGGACTGCAGTTGACTTGCTGACTTTGGGACTATGGTTGTCGTGAACGGTTTTGCACTCAGGTTTCCGTTGGTGGGGGTTTATAGCATCAACAAAGCTGACTTTATGTTAGGACTGTTAATGTTATAGTCATGTTGTCTGTTGTTGCCCGGATGGGGATGGGTTCCCTTTTGAGTCTGGTTCCTCTCAAGGTTTCTTCCTCATGTCGTCTGAGGGAGTTTTTCCTTGCCACTGTCGCCACAGGCGTGCTCATTGGGGATAGATTAGGGATAAAATTAGCTCATATTTTAAGTCGTTCAAATTCTGTAAAGCTGCTTTGTGACAATGTTTATTGTTCAAAGCGTTATACAAATAAACTTGACTTGACTATTTGCACTAACCCCATTTCCAGAAAAGTAGGGATATTTTCCAAAATGCAATAAAAACAAAAATCTGTGATTTGTTATTTCACATCAACTTAACTGAGAAATTTAACTGAATTTAACTCACAAAAGTACAAAGAAAAGATTTTCAATATCTCATCTCATCTCATCTCATCTCATCTCATTATCTCTAGCCGCTTTATCCTTCTACAGGGTCGCAGGCAAGCTGGAGCCTATCCCAGCTGACTACGGGCGAAAGGCGGGGTACACCCTGGACAAGTCGCCAGGTCATCACAGGGCTGACACATAGACACAGACAACCATTCACACTCACATTCACACCTACGGTCAATTTAGAGTCACCAGTTAACCTAACCTGCATGTCTTTGGACTGTGGGGGAAACCGGAGCACCTGGAGGAAACCCACGCGGACACGGGGAGAACATGCAAACTCCACACAGAAAGGCCCTCGCCGGCCCCGGGGCTCGAACCTAGGACCTTCTTGCTGTGAGGCGACAGCGCTAACCACTACACCACTGTGCTGCCCCAAGTTGAAGATTTTGATGTGGAAATTAGTTTAATTTCTCTAAGGGGAGTAAAACATTCTAATTGTTCATCTGATAGTGAAATTGATAAATACAGGGTTACTTAAATGGTCTGGTCTTAAATTCGTAGTTTGATTTTTTTTTGTCTGATTTTTCAATTTTGCCATTGAAAAAAATTCATGTGCACACTACATATTGCAGGTGTGCCTGTGGTGGTCTTATTCCTAGTTAATTTTGTTACAGTATTAAATAAGAATCTCTGATTACTTTTGTTTTCCTCTATTAGGATATTAAGATATGTTGATCAAGCAGCACCAACAGCTTTTCTGTACTTGAAAAGGCTCTCCTTCCATGCTAAATGGAATACTACCAATTTACCATTCAACACAATTCAGCGATCTTTGCTCAGGGGGAAGCTAGAAGGAGCTGGAGTTGACCGTCACCTGGCTGCATGGACCATCGACTACCTCACTAACAGACCACAGTATGTCGGACTTCGTGACTGTGTCTGATGTAGTAGGCTGTAGCACAGGAACCCCCCAGGGTACAGTACTCTCCCCCAACCTCTTTACCCCATACACCTCGGACTTCAACTATAAACACACACCTGCCATCTCCAGAAGTTTTCCGATGATACAGCCATGGTTGGATGTTTGTCAGAGGAGAATGAACAGGAATACCAGGGTGGGTGGGTGGGTGTCATCAATGACTGTCAACTGGTGTGGAAATAACCTCCACATCAACGCCAGGAAGACAAGGGCGTTTCCACAGGAGAACACCACAGATTACTGGTGTTCAGACATTGAGATCACGAGGGAATATAAATACCTGGGTGTTCACCTTAACAATAAATTAGACTGGACTACCAATACAAATGCTTTGTACAAGAAGGGCCCAAAGTTGTCTCCACCTGCTGAGGAGACGGAGGTCCTTCAGCGTGTGCAAGATACCACTGAGGACATTCTATGACACTGTGGTAGCATCTGCTATCTTCTTCGCTGTGGTCTGTTGGGGATGTGGAAACTCTGAGAGAGACAGGAAAAGGCTTAACAAGCTGGTGATAAAGGCCTGCCATGTCCTGGATTGCCCTCTGAGGAGGTGTGTGAGAGGAGGACGTTAGCTAAGCTAATGTCAATTATGGACAACACCTCTCACCCCCTACACAAGACTGCTGGTGCTCTGAGCAGCTCCTTCAGCAGCAGACTACTGCATCCACAGTGCAAGAAGCAACGCTACAGCAGGTCTTTCATCCCAACTGCTACCAGGCTCTTCAACGACAGCCTGGCATAATGTAGCACTGTTTTTTCTCAATGTCACCATCATGTTTTTGTCACTTTGTCTGCATTTCATTGCCATCATCTACTTATGCTGTGCAACAATATTACTATCTGGTACAATATCCTTTTAATTGCAAGTATTTTCTTATTCATGTCTCACTCTCATAATTATTGTGTACAATTATGTCCATAGCCTGTTTTTTTTTTGGTCATTTATTGGTTACTTCACACACTTATTCCATCCTCGTTAGTTATATTATGCTGTGCAATAACATTCACTACTTTGTGCAATATCTCTATTCCTATTTCAGTTGCCAGTATTTAAGTAGTGCAATATCGCTACTTCAGGTGAAGTACTACTCTTAAGTTCCATTCTCATTTTGTTATGTACACATGGCCTGTGTTTTAAATTTTTTAATTATTTTATTATATTTTATACTTTATTGCGGCGGCACGGTGGTGTAGTGGTTAGCACTGTCACCTCACAGCAAGAAGGTCCGGGTTCGAGCCCCGTGGCTGGCGAGGGCCTTTCTGTGTGGAGTTTGCATGTTCTCCCCGTGTCCGCATGGGTTTCCTCCGGGTGCTCCGGTTTCCCCCACAGTCCAAAGACATGCAGGTTAGGTTAACTGGTGACTCTAAATTGACCGTAGGTGTGAATGTGAGTGTGAATGGTTGTCTGTGTCTATGTGTCAGCCCTGTGATGACCTGGCGACTTGTCCAGGGTGTACCCCGCCTTTCGCCCGTAGTCAGCTGGGATAGGCTCCAGCTTGCCTGGAGCCTATCCTGTAGAACAGGATAAAGTGGCTAGAGATAATGAGATGAGACTTTATTGCACTCCGTTTCTTTTTGTTACCATCTATTCCTGACTCTTTCTATTTGTGAGCTGCTGGAACATGTAAATTTCCCCAACAAGGGATGAATAAAGTTTATCAATTTTGTTTGATGCCATTTACATTCTAATTTTTGAGTGATTGGTTTTAAGGTGTGTGTAATTGTTACACCAGGGTGCTATTTTTTCTCTTGATTGTGATCCTTTAACTCAGTCACTTTAATGACTTGGAAGGAGAAATTTGTGATAAGGAGAATGTGCCTAAAATTTTGCATATATCATGAGTGTTTGGTGTGACAAGTGGGTCCATTTCAGTATTAGAAACTTTTCGGTATAATGAACTATTTGGATGTCCCAAGGTGTTCGTTATAGCGGGGTTGTAGTATAGTAGGTTTTTCATGTGTATCTGAAATGATCCACCACCAGAAAGATATACAAATATTTATATGCCTTAGAATGAAATTGGCTCAGTAATAAAGAAAAAAAGAGGATGCAGATGTGAATTAAGGATCAACTGATGGCATGCAGCAAAAGTGGTCAGCTGGAGGGTTGGGAATTTCCCTTTTCTAACAGTTACCAAACATAGCCTTTAACTAGACGTGTTGAAACCAGCGTGTTTGCTCAAAAAATGACCAAAATATTCAGGCCCAACAGAAACATAGCTGGCACACCAAGCATATGAGCATGAATGACACAGGGTCCCAACGACCCATATAAGCATGGATTATAACATGCTTATTTCTTTAAAGTGCAGTGATGAGGAATAAGAAGACAGTGTAATATTGCAAAATGTTGTCTATTCTTCCAGTTCCTGCTGTTTAGATGAGATAAAACTTTATTGATCCCTTTGGGAGGGTTCCCTCAGGGAAATTAAGATTCCAGCAGCATCATTACAGATAAACAGAAAAAAGAAATAGAGAAAAACTTCTTGATAAATTAAAATAAATTCAGTATTCACATATACAAATATAAAAAGAATAAGGTATGGGGAAAGAGAGGAAGGGGGGAGGAGGAAAAATAAAAAAATAAAAGGGGGCGGCAGGAGAGATATTGCACTTTATATTGCACATTGTTCGATATTGCTTATTGTTAGGCTAGGTTAGGCTACTGCTCCTTCCCGTCCTCTGTCCTCCTGTTACCCCTCCTCCCCCCCAGAGAGTACAGTCTGATGGCATGAGGGACAAAGGAGTTTTTGAGTCTGTTCATCCTGCACTTGGGAAGGAGCATTCTGTCACTGAACAGGCTCCTCTAGTTGCTGATGACTGTGTGCAGAAGGTGACTGGCATCGTCCATGATGTTCAATAGTTTGTCCATAGACCTCTTCTCTGCCACCGTCACCAGAGAGTCCAGCTTCATGCCGACCACAGAGCCAGCCCGCCTGATCAGTTTGTCCAGCCTGGATGTGTCCTTGGATGTGCTGCCCCCCCAGCACACCACAGTGTAAAACAGGACACTGGCGACCATGGACTGATAGAACATCCACAGGAGTTTCCTGCAGATGTTAAAGGACCGCAGCCTCCTAAGGAAGTATAGCCTGCTCTGTCCCTTCCTGTACAAGTGTTTGGTATTGCAAGTCCAGTCCGGCTTGCTGTCCAGCCACAGCCTGAGGTACTTGTAGGAATCCACAGCCTCCACCTCGACCAGAACTGATCGTGACCTTGGTCTGGACCTCCCAAAGTCAATGACCAGATCCTTGGTCTTCGAGGTGTTGAGCTGCAGATGGTTCCTGTTGCACCACACAGCAAAGTCTCTCACCAGGCTCCTATACTCCTCCTCTCTGTTGTCACTGATGCACCCAACAATGGCTGTGCTATGGGCAAACTTCTGAATGTGACACAGCTCCGAATTGTAGCAGAAGTCCGCGGTGTACAGGGTGAAGAGAAGAGGGGCCAGCACCATGCCCTGGGGTGCTCCGGTGCTGCTAATCACAGTGTCAGATGTGATGTCCTTCAGCCTGACGTACTGCGGCCTGTCCATGAGGTAGCTGGAGATCCAGGTGACCAGGCAGGGGTCCACTCGCATCCTGTTCAGTTTGTCCTGAAGCAATAGGGGCTGGATGGTGTTGAAAGCACTTGAGAAGTCCAAGAAGAGGATCCTCACTGTGCCATTTCCCTTATCCAGATGCGAGTGGGCTCAGTGTAGCAGGTAGAGGATGGCGTCTTCCACACCAACACCTGCCCGGTACGCAAACTGCAGACAGTACTGGGCATGTTGTACCTGGGGTCTGAGGAGGCTGAGGAGGAGCCGCTCCAACGTCTTCATCAGATGTGAAGTGAGTGCCACCGGTCGGAAGTCGTTCAGCTCGCTGGGCCGATTCTTTTTGGGAACTGGAACGATACATGATGTCTTCCAGAGGGTGGGCACTCTCCCCAGCTGCAGGCTGAGGTTGAAGATGCGTTGGAGTGGTTCACCCAGTTCAGCAGCACAGGTCTTCAGTAGTTGGGGACACACCTTGTGCTTGCTGCTTTCCTGGGGTGAAGCTTCCTCAGTTGACCTCAGACCTGGTCTGCAGTAATGCATGGAGGAGTCTGTGTTGAGGTGGGGGATGAGGGGGCTGCTGTGATAACTGGGGGGAGGTGTGTTGAGGGGAGAAGGAGAGATGGCTGCAGTGAGAGAGAGAGTGGGGGGGTGAGCTTGTTGAACCAATTGAAGAAGTCAGTCAGTCATTCAACTCATTCGCCCTCTCCACTGTCCCCTCAATGACTCTGGTCTTTGTATTGTGGCCTGTGATGGTTTTCACACCTTCCCAGACCTCCCTCATGCTGTTCTCCTTCAGCTTCTGCTCCACCTTTCTCCTGTAGCTGTCCTTAGCTTCCCTCACGCAGCACTTTACCTCCTGCTGTGCTGCTTTCATCGCCTCCCTGTCCCTGCTCTTGAAGGTGGCCTTCTTCCTGTTGAGGACAGCTTGAGCACTCACTTCACATCTGATGAAGACATTGGAGCAGCTCTTCCTCAGCCTCCTCAGACCCCAGGTACAACATGCCCAGGACTGTATTACCCATGGCTTGTTATTAGGGTAACACCATACAGTCTTAGCGGGGGAGACCACGTCTGCACAGAAGTTGAGGTAATCTGTCAGACAGTGTGTCAGCCCCTCTATGTCCTCACAGTGTGGGTTAAGCAGCACATCCCAGTCCATGATGTCATAGCAGTCCCTGAGGGCATCTTCCATTTCAGGGGACCACCTCCTGATGGAGCTAGTTGTTGCAGGCTGCCTTTGAACCAGGGAAGTGTACTTCGGCTGTAGAAGAACCAGGATGTGGTCAGACTTGCCTAGTGGGGGGAGGGGTGTGGCTCTGTATGCATCCCTCACATTAGCATACAGCAAGTCAATTGTCCTGTTGTTCCTTTTTGGACAATCCACAGCCTGGTAAAAAGCAGCCAAAGTAGAGTCCAAAGTAGCATGATTAAAGTCCCCAGAAATGATCATAAATGCCTCAGGGTGCTGTGTCTGCAGCCTTGCTGTGACAGAGTGAATCCTCTCACATGCAGCAACTGCGTCTGCCCTCAGAGGGATGTAAACACAGATGGTGATCACGTGACTGAACTCCCTCGGCAGATAATATGGCCGCAGGCTAACGGCTAGGGTTACACCAGTGGTTGTTAACATAAATGATGAGTCCCCCACCTTTGCTTTTCTCACGTGTTCGTGTCTCTGTCAGCTCTCACAGCAGTGAATCCTCGCAGGTCCACGTTAGCATCCGGTACGAGATGTGTTAGCCATGTCTCCGTAAAGATAAATAAGCTTCTCTCCCGGTAAATCCGCTGGTTGTTCAGAGCGGAAAGCTCGTCGACGTTATTCGGCAGCGAGTTCACATTCCCCATGATAACGGAGGGAATGGATGGTTTGTAGCGCCGCCAGTTGTCCGTTAGCCTAGCCTTTAGCTTAGCTCCAGCTTTGCAGCCCCTGGGTTCCCTCCTCAGCTCCGCTGGGATGGGGTGTCGTATCCCGGCTCGTCCCATTGTTTTCAGGGCCAGCAGCTCCTCTCTCGAATAAGGGAGAAAACTGGCTTCTGGTTGCGTGTTAAAGTTAAAAATATCCATGTTATATAAGTAAAACACACCATGTCTTCGTAAGAAGAGCAGAAAAGTAAAAAAAAAAAGGTGGAAAAAAAAGAGGTTTAAAGAGCTAAAAACTACAGAGCTACTGGAGAAGCAGCCGTCTCCCACAGCGCCCATACATTTTAAGGTCAAGGAAGCACCTGCTACAAGGTCAAGGAAAAGGGGTGCAGACAAACGAACTAGTTATTTTATGCATTTGTATCTCTTCTGCCCACAAAATGAAAGGTGATGTTTATCCAGAATCAACTCATTAAAAGTTGTCATACCAGACATCGCACTAAGGAAGGGCCTTCTGCCTAATTTTAAGATCTGATTATTCATTTGACTTGATTAATACATACCCAAGAAAAACTCTTTAATATGATAGAATCTGGTATCATTTTTTTTTTACATAAATTCAAGTTCCCACCGAAATTGTGTTTTACTGATGTACTAGAGAGAAATGATAAGCTAAATGTTAAATTTAGCTAAAAGCTAAATGTGTTGGCAGGTATGTAGGGATGATGATTTTCCACAATCATGGGGAAAAAAACGTGAAAATCGCTTGTCCAAAACAAAACTATCATGCTGAAATGAAAAACGGGTTTTTATTGGCATCCCGTTTCAAAACCTGAGAAATTCAATCCACGCAAGCTACCGGTATACAACAAGCCCCCCCCCAAAAACAGCTCAACTAATAAAATGTTTCAAAGAAAAAAAAAAGTTAGTTCAATTTCCATCCTTTGACAACCCCCAAATATTAATAGGATCCCAAAAGCAATATGGCTCATAAGTGGAGCAGTTATACTGTTCCTGCAATATGCCAGAGGATAGTGAACTGTATTTCAGTTGTATTAAATGTAAACAGTGGTATCATCCATCATGTGAAGGACTGGGGCATAAAACCCAGGATGAAATTAACAAAGCGAAGAATTTAAAATGTATCAAATGTCAGAGCAAACATGGAAGACCAAAGAAGAAACAAATAACACATGAACACTAATTTGTTTGTTATTTCTTTCTTTTGATTCTTAACTAACTACAGTATGTTATCCAAACTATACTGTGACAATGAAAACTATAGTATGTTATCCAAACTATACTACAACACATGACAGGACAGCAAAGGTAAGATCCCCCGGGACGGGACAAGACGTCAATGTCCGTGAGCGATAATATGTCCGTGACAATTATTCCGGTCTGTGACGGGACGGTTACTGACCGTGAGTGATATGTCATGTCACATTCCGTGTCACGGGTTTTAGGAATCGTCTATCTTTTATTTCATTTTGATGACTTTCAGCAGAGGCGATATACATTTCTTCAACTTCTTTCTCTCAGTTTCCTAATTTGAACCTGAAAGTCGATAATTATGTCAAAATGTAATTAAAAAAAACGTGCTGATCAAGTTTTATTTATTGCTCAAGTTTTGTTTTTATGTATTTCATAACTCCAAAACTATCATCAGTACATGGAATTTTTTCCTATCTTTTATTACAGAAAACGTTTATATTAAAAAAGGGCGCAACCTTACACTCAGGCTTAAGTAACTCACTCCTAGGGAGAGAAGCTACTTGATCAAATTTACCAGAGACCAGGTTAGGGTCATAGCCTTGATCTACTAAATACTTCTTGTATTCCGAATGTCTGCAGTTAAGAAAGCCCTCATTAGAACGGTTACATTTGAGACGCAACGCAACGCTATAGGGGATGGCGCGCTTGCAACGCTCAGGGTGACAACTAGTGGGGGGAAGATAGAGGTGACTGTCGGTAGGTTTTGAATAGACATCTGTCTGAACGAAACCATCAACTAGGTGCAGGGTCAGGTCTAATACGTTGAGCTTTTGCTCAGAAAAAAAAACAATTCACATTTGATGGTAGGGTACAACCCGTTAATGTAATCTGTAAATTTATGTAATTTATCCTGACCGTGCACCCAGATGTCGACTATGTCATCTCTATAGCGCAGCCAAAGCAAGTGTTTGATCGCACAACCATTTTTAGTTAGGTTATCGATCTCACCCATAGCTATATCCGCATAGCTGAAGGTGTTCTTGGGGCCCATAGCAGTACCCATGCATTGCAAAAAATTAAACTGACCAAATTGTCAGTTATTGTGTAAAAAGCAAATTTCTACTGCTTCCAAAAGGCATTCCGTAGAGGGCTGCAGGACTGTTCTAGAATCAAGGGCTTTCCTAACCGCAGTTAAACCTAATGTATTGTCTATATTGGGGAACATAGAAATTACATCCCATGATACTAGTAGGGTATCTGAGGGAAAAGGACCCGCCTTATTGATATTTTCAATTTTGTTAAGCAAATCAGTAGTATCCTTAACAAATGATGGTAGTCCTTGAGCAAGAGGCTTCAAATGGAACTCGGTAAAGGCAGATAAGTCTCTCTACAGCCGTGCCACAGCACGAAGTAATAAAACGTAGTGGGTTATCCGGTTTATGGGTTTTAACATTACCGAAGGCCACACCTGGTTTGGCCTTGATGTCTATAACCCACTGGGCTATATCAAGACTAATCTGGCCTTCACCGTGCCATTTCTCCCCCCATTCTTTAACCTTCCTTAAATGTAGATCTGTAGGATCGAAATTAAGCTCCTTATAATGAAGGGGATTCTGTAATTGTCCCAACATCTTACTAGAATATTCAGACTTATTAAGCATTACGAACCTAGAACCTTTATCTTGTATCCGAATAATTCTATGGTTATCCAATTTGAGTTCCTTTAGTGCTAATCGCTCTCCCTTAGATAGATTGTCCTTAGGTTTTCTAAAGTTCTTAGGATTAAATATACCTTCCTTGACTTTAGCGAGGAAAAGTTCCAGCTCAGGATGACTGGAGGTAGGTGGATTCCAAGTGCTCTTCTTAGGAACTGGGAACTCTTTAGTGTGAACATCCTCAGGGTCTGCACTTTCCTTTTCTTTATTGTGAAAGAACACTTTCAACCTCATCCTCCTTTCAAAGTTGTCCCAGTCCTCCTGGACCTTGAGCCAGTTGACATCCTTCGGAGTAGGGCAGAATGCTGGACCCTATCGTAACAACTTCGCTTGTTCTTCCGTCAGCGGCTTCTCACTCAAGTTAATTGCTTCCAGATCCAATTTGTCTTCCGACCCCGACTCAAGAGTAGCACTCCTCTCCTGTGCTGAGTCTGCAAGATAGAAGCTCCCTACTCGCTTCTTCGATCTATGCCTTTTCCTCGGTCTCAGTCTGAAACGTCGAGCCTTTCTCTTCGTTCCACAGCCAATTCTATGTAACCTTCCACCCTCGTCCAAAACTGTAGTTGTATGTTTAAATGAAATAGTTTTAGCCAATTAGCAAATTACATGAATTTACATTAACGGGTTGTACCCTACCATCAAATTTGAATTGTTTTTTTCTGAGCAAAAGCTCAACGTATTAGACCTGACCCTGCACCTAGTTGATGGTTTCGTTCAGACAGATGTCTATTCGAAACCTACCGACAGTCACCTCTATCTTCCCCCCACTAGTTGTCACCCTGAGCATTGCAAGCGCGCCATCCCCTATAGCGTTGCGTCTCAAATGTAACCGTTTTAATGAGGGCTTTCTTAACCGCAGAAATTCGGAATACAAGAAGTATTTAGTAGATCAAGGCTATGACTCTAACCTGGTCTCTGGTAAATTTGATCAAGTAGCTTCTCTCCCTAGGAGTGAGTTACTTAAGCCTAGGGCAATTAAGCCAGAGTGTAAGGTTACGCCCTTGGTTGTTGACTTTAACCCTAACCTTCTGGATATCGGTAAGATTTTGCGGAACAATCTCAGCTTTTTGCGTTCCTCTACTTTAATGCAAGAAGTATTTCCGGAGGGTAGTATCATTTTGGCTTTTAGAAGGCCGAAAAATCTTAAGGATATTCTGGCGCCTTCTAAATTCAAGCGTGGTGACACAGAAGTCAATAATCAAGGGCGTGAACAAGGTTGCTTTAGGTGTAGCAAAAAATGAGATTTATGTAATAACTTTTTCGCAGAGTCAAATTTTTTTGTCAGCTCCATAACCGGAAGGAAATACAAAATTCGCCAACATCTTTCTTGTACTTCCCGCAATACAGTATATTTAGCAACTTGCCGTAAATGTAATCTCCAATATGTTGGCTCTTGTACTACAGAGTTTAAAGTACGTTTTTGTAACCATAAATCTAGTATGAAAAACAAAAAAAAACATGCGAAGTAGCCAAATATTTTAATCAGTCTCCCCATAATTTGAATGATTTTGAATTCATTTGAAACAACAGTTAACGATGCTCAAGATAGTTTAGACAACATGCTTCTAAATAGGGAAGCATATTGGATGTCGCAATTGTTTACTTTAGCCCCTTATGGGTAAACAAGCGAAAAGAATATAAATCTAAAAATCGCATTCTTTTTAATAAATTGTAATAATATTGAATTATTAAATTGTGTAATTAGTAGTTTATTTTTTCTCTGTCTTTTATTTTGAAGTGTATAGAATTCACAAATTTGTATATATAAGACCATGCCCATAGCACCATGTTGTTTTTTTGACACTGAAGAAGGCTGAAGGCCGAAACGTTTGTCGAGAATAAATTTTTAATAATGTTCAAAAGTTGGGTGTCAGAGTGAAATTTTTCTATTCTACATATATATATATATATATATATATATATATATATATATATATATATATATATAAAAACCTCAACGAATTAAGCTATTTTACAAACAGGTCAATAACATGATTGGGTAATAGATATTTAGGCACTGCCTAAAAGCAGAGCTCCTGATGAGTGTATGAGCAAAATATTTGCAAGGGTACAAAATCAACCTGAATAGAATATTATTATTATAGTATATGAACTATCAAATTGTGTAGTGCATTTCACATCAATAAATTGCTGCACTGTCTTGTGACAGTGATACTAAAAATAAGATATGCATAGCAGTTATGAATACATATTTATTACTTTATTTGACACCGCATGTCATATGCCAGAACCAACACCACAATATCATCACCTTTCGTATGAAGCTAAGCAGTTAGACTCAGGCGTTGAAGCCAGCTCATTGTTGGGGTTGGTGAGGTTAAGGGTTGTATGTTCAAGTGGACTGAGGATGGGATACTCGTGAATTATGTGGTGGGTAGACATTGATACTGCCCACCATTATATTTATTATGGTGTGACTCTGCTGGGTGCCTGGTGGATAGCAGTGAACCAGCGCTTTCACTTTACATCAGCACTATATAGGTTACAATAGAATATCAAACCTGAGATGTCAAGCAGTTGCCTGGTTACATCTTTCACGTCCACATGCATTGTGTACAACTGCAAAAGTGCATGCATGCTATTAAGACTAATTAGCATGCACCTGTTCCTAATTAGAGCTCAACCACAGCAAAACTATCAACTGTCCAACAAGCTAGTGGACTAATAAAACTGTTTTAACTAGTGTTATATGAAACTGTCGTGAATATTTTCTGTAAAATGTGTTAGGAAATAATCATTATCATCATCATCATCATCATCATCTTTATTTGCCAGACTCAGGGTCCATGTACACACACACATTACACATGCCCAATATAAAAACAGACAAACAAACAAGAACATCCCATGTTATTTTTTAAAAAAGCAAATTAAAAATAGCCACTACCTCTATCCCATCTATCTTATGTAGATAAAGATACAAATTTCGTTGTCCAGTGGTCAAGTGTTTGAGATACATCGCCTTCCACTTACACAGGGTTCCCTGTGGTGGTACATGTTCATCTTTCGTAAGTACTGTATGTTCGTATGGATGTCATACGGTCAAAACCTTCAAAAATCAGGTTGATGCATTTATCTTAAAAGTATGCTGCCTTTTAGATTTCTCAAAAATTTAGACCATAAAAAGAATTTTTCCAGACACGCAATTATTTTTTTAGTGGACCAAAAGCTACTGAATTTGAATCATAGACTTGCGATTTTATTACTTTTTTTCCCCTAAAAGAACAATTAATTAATTTAGACCCCCCTTGGCACTAAATTCTCCGCCATTTTTCCTTGCCTCATATCAAGATACTATGCCATACATGACATGGTGAGGTTTCCCCATTTGCGGAAGGCATTATGGGATACAAATTTGAAACAGGAGAGAACAATGGCAGACGCGAGTGTGCGCATGAAACGTGGAAGACTGACTACAGTAACGGAAAGCGAGAAGAAAAGACGCTGTACTGCAAAGGAAAGGAAACACAGGACTAAACTAATAAATATCAGCAGTCAGTGAGCACCTCGGTGTGATCAGCTGTTTGTTTAGTGACAGAATGATGGAACTGTCAGTGCACGATCAAGGTAAACCTGTAAATGGCAGTAATACAACACTGGACGCTAGCTGCCATAAAACCCAAAAGGTAAAGACAACGACAGCTCAAGTAAGAGTGCGCATGCGCACACGGACTTCCTCTGTCTGCTTGACTGTGCAAAGTGACCAATTTCATGCACATTATTTGCTAGGGAATCCCCTCAAATTAAATAACTTCCCAGCCACCCCATATGGAAAAGAAATAGAAGAAACATAAAAATATATATATAACTTTCCATCACCTTCAGTTTATGTTTCATGTATTGTGCATCATATAAGGAATATGATTTACTCCTGAAAGTGGCCACTTTTGCATTACTGTCATATGTTGTTCTGATAAATATGCAAATTATACAAGTTTCATTTTGTTCAAATTTACTAAGGATCTTATATCTGGTTTCACTGTTGTATGCTTTACATACAAGTTTCAGACAAAGGACATACAAATTTTATAAGATTTATCTACACCTTTTCCATATGGGACAGAATGGCCTGTTTTTGCTTTAACATATTACAAAAATAAACATGTATCACAATGACCAAATTTCAGAGGGAACTAAACGTCACCGATTTTATATAATCGAAAGGCTGTGTTGCTTTAAGCAGAGGGTTATTATTCAAAGATTCAGAAAATATGAAGAAATCTCTGTATGCAATGGCTGAAAAACTTTTAAAAAATTCTTTAAAAAAAATGAGAAAAAAAAAAGTCTGAAGAAAAAAAAATATTGGATGTTGTGATCTCCAGGCCCTCAGGAGGCACTGCATTAAAAACAGACACAATTCTGGAATGGAAATTGCTACATGGAACACTTAGGAGGTTAGGAACACTTCCAAAAAACATCGTCTGTGAACAGATGTTGAGCATCCACAAATGCAAGCTAAAATTCTATCCTGCAAAGAAGAAACCAGAAATCCATAAACAATATATCCAGAAACACTGCTGCTTTCTCTGGGCCTGAGCTCATTTACAATGGACTGAGGCAAAGTGGAAAACTGTTCTGTGGTCTGAAGAATCGAAATTTGTCCAAATCTACATGTACATCTTTATTAGGTTGGTAAAAGTAATTCGACATCACACCAACTACAGTGGGGCAAAAAAGTATTTAGTCAGCCACCAATTGTGCAAGTTCTCCCACTTAAAAAGATGAGAGAGACCTTTAATTTTCATCATAGGTACACTTCAAGTATGAGAGACAGAATGGGGTGAAAGCGTCCAGGAAATCACATTGTCTGATTTTTAAAGAATTTATTTGCAAATTATGGTGGAAAATAAGTATTTGTTCAATAACAAAAGTTCATCTCAATACTTTGTTATATACCCTTTGTTGGCAATGACAGAGATCAAACGTTTTCTGTAAGTCTTCACAAGGTTTTCACACACTGTTGCTGGTATTTTGGCCCATTCCTCCATGCAGATCTCCTCTAGAGCAGTGATGTTTTGGGGCTGTCGCTGGGCAACACAGACTTTCAACTCCCTCCAAAGATTTTCCATGGGGTTGAGATCTGGAGACTGGCTAGGCCACTCCAGGACCTTGAAATGCTTCTTACGAAGCCACTTCTTCGTTGCCCAGGCAGTGTGTTTGGGATCATTATCATGCTGAAAGACCCAGCCACATTTCGTCTTCAATGCCCTTGCTGATGGAAGCAGGTTTTCACTCAAAATCTCACGATACATGGCCCCATTCATTCTTTCCTTTACACGGATCAGTCGTCCTGGTCCCTTTGCAGAAAAACAGCCCCAAAGCATGATGTTTCCACCCCCATGCTTCACAGTAGGTATGGTGTTCTTTGGATGCAACTCAGCATTCTTTCTCCTCCAAACACGACAAGTTGAGTTTTTACCAAAAAGTTCTATTTTGGTTTCATATGGCATTCTCCCAATCCTCTTCTGGATCATCCAAATGCTCTCTAGCAAACTTCAGACGGGCCTGGACATGTACTGGCTTAAGCAGGGGGACATGTCTGGCACTGCAGGATTTGAGTCCCTGGCGGCGTAGTGTGTTACTGATGGTAGCCTTTGTTACTTTGGTCCCAGCTCTCTGCAGGTCATTCACTAGGTCCCCCCGTGTGGTTCTGGGATTTTTGCTCACTGTTCTTGTGATCATTTTGACCCCAGGGGGTGAGATCTTGCGTGGAGCCCCAGATCAAGGGAGATTATCAGTGGTCTTGTATGTCTTCCATTTTCTAATAATTGCTCCCACAGTTAATTTCTTCACACCAAGCTGCTTACCTATTGCAGATTCAGTCTTCCCAGCCTGGTGCAGGTCTACAATTTTGTTTCTGGTGTCCTTTGACAGCTCTTTGGTCTTGGCCATAGTGGAGTTTGGAGTGTGACTGTTTGAGGTTGTGGACAGGTGTCTTTTATACTGATAACGAGTTCAAACAGGTGCCATTAATACAGGTAACGAGTGGAGGACAGAGGAGCCTCTTAAAGAAGTTGTTACAGGTCTGTGAGAGCCAGAAATCTTGCTTGTTTGTAGGTAACCAAATACTTATTTTACCGAGGAATGTACCAATTAATTCATTAAAAATCCTATAATGTGATTTCCTGGACGCTTTCCCCCCATTCTGTCTCTCATAGTTGAAGTGTACCTATGATGAAAATTACAGGCCTCTCTCATTTTTTAAGTGGGAGAACTTGCACAATTGGTGGCTGACTAAATACTTTTTTGCCCCACTGTATATTTTAAATTCTTTCTGGAAAATAAAGCAAGACGGCCTTTCAATTTCATAAAATCGGTGAAATTTAGTTCCCTCTGAAATTTGGTCATTGTGATATGTTTATTTCTGTAATATTTCACAAAATATCAGGCCATTCTTTGGCTGGGAAGTTATTTAATTTGAGGGGATTCCCTAGCAAATAATGTGCATGAAATCACTCTCTTCGCACAGTCAAGCAGACAGAGGAAGTCCGTGTGTGCATGCGCAGGTTTACCACCTTCTTCTTTTAGGTTTTACGGCAGCTGGCATCCACAGTGTTGCATTACTGCCATCTACAGGTTTACCTTGACCATGCACTGACGGTTAACATCGTCACTAAACAAACAGCTGCTCACACCAAGGTGCTCACTGACCGCCAATATTTATTAGTTTGGTCCTGCGTTTCCTTTCCTTTGCAACATAACGTCTTTTCTTCTCGCTTTCTGTTACTATACAGGGCTCAAAATTCATATATTTTTTCACCAGCCAGCCGGACTAGTTACCTTCCAAAGTAACTAGCCAAACAGAAAATCAACTAGCCAAAATTTGTTCATGTATGGATTTTACTTCTGTCAAAAATAACACAAAAGAGAGTAGTTACCATTGTTCATGACTAATGTGCATTTGTTAAATACATAAATGAGAACAACACAGAGCACCATAATATAATCCAAAAAAATGCCAGATGACTGATCCCTTACTAGTTGTTTTAGGAACCAATTCGTCCGCTTCCATTTTTAATTTGTCGCTGAAATTGACAGAGCTTACACGGTAGCCTGTGCAACACCAGCGATTGCACGAACTGAGTCAGCGCTGTAAACTAAAACTAGAAAATCTTCCCGCAAGTTCCTTTCAGCACCTAGATGTCGCCCGGGATTGGTTGGCGAGTGCGTGACGTTTTTTTTTTCCCCTTAGGCAGCCTCTCACATTACTGCCTGAGGGACAGGGAGAAAACCACCGGAAAATGTTTTAAACAAATGCAACAAACACGAAACAAACGAAAGTCAGCAGATGACCATAAAATACTCGATAGTTACAATATAATAATTTTATGCATCTCACACAGAATTTTCAGAGATATATCGAGTATATTCGATATATCGCACAGCCCTAGTCTGATTCTTCGCTTCATATATATTTTTTATTTTCAACTAGCCAGCCGGGCTGGCTAGTGACAGGAATTACCCGCCAAATGACAAATGAAGTCGCCTTAGGCGACAGGACCACCGTGAATTTCGAGCCCTGCTATAGTCGGTCTTTCACATTTCATTCGCACACACGTCCTCCATTTTTCTCTCCTGTTTCAGATTCGTATGCCACAATGCCTTCCGCAAACAGGGAAAGCCCACCATGTGATGCATGATGTAGTATCTTGAATTGGGTCATGGTGAAGCAGAAAAAAATGGAGAATTTAGGGTCACGTGACTCTAAATTCATTAATTGTTCTATTTTTAAAAACCTAATAAAATTGGAAGTCTATGATTCAAATTCAGTAGTTTTTGGTCCACTAAACAAAAATAATTGGGTGTCAGGGAAAATTCTTTTTATGACCTACAATTGAAAAATCTGAAAGGCAGTCTACCTATAATGGATGTCGTATCCTCCAGGCTAAAGAGGAGCGGGACCATCCAGGTTGTCATCAATGCACAGTACAAAAGCCAGCATCTGTGATGGTATGTGGGTGCATTATTAAACATGGCATGGGTAGCTTGCAAATCTGGGAAGGCATAATTAATGCTGAATGATATACACAAATTTTGGAGCAACCTATGCTGCCATCCAGATGATGTCTTTTTCAGGGACATTTGGTTTGACATTACCTTGCTTATTTCAGCAAGACAATGTCAACCATAATCTGCACATATTACAACTGCTCTGTAGTAAAAGAGTCCAGGTGCTAAACTGGCCTGCTTGCAGTCTCCCATTAAAAACATTTGGTGCATTATAAAATGAAAAATATGACAAAGGAGACCCTGAATTGTTGAGCAGCTGAAATCCTATACCAGGCAAGAATGGGATAATATTTCACTTTCAAAACTACAGCCCTTGGTCTCCTCAGTTCCCAAAATTTGAGAGTGTTGTTGATAGGCATGTAATTCACCCAATTCAGGATTCCATTCAATTCATGATACTGGCTTCACGATTCAATTATCCTGACATTTCAGAAAAAATAAATGAAGAAAATTTTATTACTCAAAAAATTTTAACATTTATTTTCCTACTCTTTATAAACTTAAATATTCCTTTTGTTAAATTACTTATTTCACTTTTTGAATAACCAACAATAATTGTTTGTCCACATTAGTAAAGGTCAAGGTAAAATAAGATCCTATTAACTAAAATATTCCTTCTATTAAAAATGAAAAAGTTAATAACAGGCCTTTTCTTAAACGTTTATGAACATTTTTACTACCCGCCTTATTTTTCTCTTTTCTTTATTTTTCAGCAGTTTGTAAAAAGACCGCTCTGATTTCTTGTTAAATCTATTTGTATAGTCAATCACACAACAGTTCTTTCCTCACTTTAAATCTGTTTTTTTGTGCTTTCGTGGCATTAGAGCAGTGTTTGCTGTGAAGTCATGTATATTCCCACTGTTTTATGTTATTGCATCCTCCACTGTCTCAACAATGCAATTACAGCTCAGAAAACCTAAGAAATTACGTAGTCTGGTAATCATGATAGTTTTTATTTCATCAATTCAAATTGTTAAATTTATATTGCGATTTATGGTCACATGATACATTACATGCCAAGTTGTTAAAAGAAGAGGTGATGCAACACAGTGGGAAACATGCCCCTGTCACAACTTTTATAAAACATGTTGCTAGTATCAAATTTAAAAAAAAAATGTATGCTTATTTGAAAACAATAAAATTTCTGTTTCAACATATGTTGTCTTTGTACTATTTTCAATTAAATATAGGGTTTCCATCATTTGCAAATCAATCATCGCATTCTGTTTTTATTTGTATTTTACACAGGTGTCTCAAGTTTATGGAAACAGATGTACATGTTACTGAATTATAGGGTGTATTTATTTTTTCCCCATTTGGTTTCTGAATGTTAGTTTGTGTGTTTTGGGGGAAAATGAATACATACTGAAATCTGCTGTGTTTCGTTTTTGTCACCTGAAGTTATTTGTTTGGATATAAAAGTTGGTGAGGGTGATACAATTGTTATTTAGGCCATGATTGATTGATTAAAACCACCACATAGACTTGGAGAGTGAACCCTCCCCCCATTTAATGGGTGTTCCCAGGTTGCTACATGTTTGTTTTGTTTAGCTCTCCCCCATTAATTTTCACTTTGTGATGAACCACAAGGGGTTTATCCAACAAATGTGGAGATCATTATCAGATCCCATTACCTGTCATGAATAAAAGTCCCTGAGAAATCACTGGGGGGAAAACTGAAGATCAAAAGGCTCAGTAATGACTGCTGAAAAAAAAAAATGCTGAAAATTGGCAGTCCTCACTAAATACTTAAAAAAAAAAAACACTCCAGCTTGGACAATACTGACTCTTAACAAATTGAGGAAATCCCTGACACAATCCTACCTTTACTCTCTGTTCCTGCAGCACTGCAATCTGGTGCGGGAAGCATGTCCTCAAAACCCCATGAGACATTGTGCTTCCCCCCCAGCAAACAAGATGGGGAGCCCGGACCCCCTTCTAGAAGAATCAGTCTGAGGCAAAGAAGATAAAATCATGAAATTAAAATGCACTATGCTTTGTGCATTTGCTTTCATACTATCCAAGAATATTATCAGAATTTTCATGCCACATTGTATGGATGTTTTTTTTTTCCTTCATTATTATAAAGATAATAGCACATATATTTCTAAATCATACTGCATTTTAAAAGCAGTAGTATTTCTCACAAGTTGCCCCATAACAGTAAAACAGTGGTTTCATTACTTAAAAAATTACAAAGCAAAAAAAAGGTGTTATGAAGCCTAACCTATAGAGGACATCTGCCACAGGAAGCCGCTTTAAGTCTGTCTGCTTCTGTAGCAGGTGAACTGTGTGAATGAATGTCTTCAGAGAACCCCTAGATAGAGAGGGATTGATTAATGATAGTACTTGCTTTGTACAGACATTACAAAACAAATCTATGAAAGACAGGGCAAATATATCTAAACCAAACTATGACAATTGGCATTTGACTGGTACAAGTCTGTATATAAATTGACAAGTATATACAGGTGACTGTTCACAGACTATATTAAGCATGCTGTACTTAAATATATGAGCATATAAATAAAATGATGGCCTTACTTGTTACTAGCGACCCAGTAAAACATTTTCCCCCCATATACACACACATTAGCTCCATACACAGTTCAGTTATAGTTCTAAAATTAAATGTGACCTCTTTTGTCTGTCCCAGTTTGGAAATTTGTCGATGAATGAGATCAAGTTCAGTGTTAGCAGATGAAAAATGGCTGGTTAAGAGTAAGCAATAATAAAAGTTGGGACATCACTCTTATTCTTGCCCCAAATTTCAAAAACTCAGCTTAATCTGAAAGCAAATTGCAGACACTGATGAGCAAGGTGGAAACAAAGCTTGCTTCATTGCTCCACACTCACAAAGACCTGTGCTCTCGTTTAAGGAGCTTGAACTCTCTATTAAAGATTTAAACATCATGTGTTATTGAGTAAATATAGGATTATATAAAGTTATAGAATTAACTCGAAAAATACTAACATGGCAAAATGAATGCAATCTGGTATGATGCAACTTGCAGTTTCTACCGATACTATTGTTATATTGCAATCACCTGGCACATGCTAATGCCACCAGCGCAGCAGCTGCATTTTCCCTCTGAATCTGAGTCAGCAGCGGCTTTTCCTGTGTTACTGCTTCTTGCTCACTACCCTGCTCCAACCATGAGCACAGAAGTCCTTCCAAGCCACTGAGGCAGTCGGCAGGCTCCTTGCCGAGACTAAGTGGCTGGCAGTCACGTAGACAAGCCAGTAGTACCTCAGCAGTGACACCAGCAAGTGCTGGATCATGGTGGGTTTGTGACTGCAGAAGGGGGAAGATGAGCAGTAAACCCACACGTGACGTGAAGGGAGCTTGGTCTGAGTTGGAGGGCAGTGGAGGGTGGTGATGGGATTGCTGGTACTGCTGCTGCAGGAGGCCCTGACGCTTCAGGAGGGTCAGCGTCTCTTCATCACCGCCTGATCCAGTGCCAGCTCCTACTGTTGCACCATCTCGCTCTTGCTGCTCTTCGAGGGCCACCTGTCGCTGTGCCCCCCATAAACCTCGCAGGGCATTGAGCCGGTACTCCAGAAGACGCGCATAAGCGTTGCTCTGGTTACCACAGACAGAACGCAAGCGCTCAGCTAACTCCACAGGATTCTTGGTTTCAAAGGTCAGGATCTAAATAAACAGAGGAAAAAGTTATAGTATCCATTTCAAAACCAAACACCTAGCTATCGTATTTAGTTAGAGGGGAAAGAAAAGAAGAAAAAAAACAACCCTGAAAGCATTGTTTATGGATATTCACAATCATCGTATTGTGAGATATCATTACTGCCATTTGTAAAAATGAACTTTACACATAACATCCCCCCACACATATATATACACACACACACACACACACACACACATTTTATATATATATATATATATATATATATATATATATATACACACACACAGTATTTTCCGGACTATAAGTCGCACTTTTTTCATAGTTTGGCTGGGGGTGCGACTTATACTCTGGAGCGACTTATGTGAAATTATTAACACATTATTATATAATTTCACATGTTCGTTATTTTCACACTGACAACCGCAAGAGGGCGCTCTAGGCTTGTGTACCTGTACCTGCTACTTCTGTACCACTGAAAATTTAAAATTTCAACATTACCGGTAACTTATAATACGGAAGAGCAATAGTTCCACTAAGAAATACATATATTTTTTTTTATTTCTGAGAAAAAACTCAGAATTTTCCAAATTAAAGTCAGAAATTTCAAGAAAAAAGTAAAAAAATCTCGAGAAAATCTCAAAACTTTTGAGAAAAAAAGTCAAAAATTTCAAGAAAAAAGTCAAAATTTGAGAAAAAAGTCAAAAATTTTTAGAAAAAAAATCAAAATTTTTGTGGAAAAAAAGGTAAAAAAATTTTGAGAAAAAGTCAAAATTTTCAAGAAAAAAGTCAAAATCTGTCAAAATTTTTGAGAAAATAAACTCGAAATTTTCGAGAAAAAAGTCACAAATTTAGGCTACCAGGAAGTATCAGGTCATTCAGAGCTGACGGAGACTTAGTCTGCTACTACTGTGTTTAGTGCTGCTGAAATGGACGACTTAAACAAATGTTATTTCGGGATTGGGTTCACATAGATCGCCATTGACATAGTTCCACTAAATGTAATTCGTTTCTATTTAATCTTTGATTGTTATGTAGTGGTTCTGTGTTAGTCTCTAGCAAACAGAAAGCTGCTGCCAAGAAGTATTTGAATCTACGTGATTCACATCACCAACCGACTTCCTGTACCCCGGTTGTCACAACTCTGAATTCCATGGCTCTGGTCTCAGCCATTCATGTCTACCGGCCGCGAGTGAGTGTCACTTCCGTATGGAAGCCCGCCTTCTACAGAGTTCTGACTTTTTTTTTCTCAAAAATTTTGACTTTTTTTCTCGAAAATTTTGAATTTTTTTCTCGAAAATGTTGACTTTTTTTTCTCAGAAGTTTCCAAATAAAATATAAAACCCTGGCCCTATTGCTCTGCCGTATTATAAAGACAACTGAGAAGGGCTGAAAAAAAATGCCATCCAAAAGAAAATCATATTCTGCAGATTACAAGCTGCAAGTAGTGAAATATGCAGCCGAAAACGGTAATCGAGCAGCAGAAAGAAACTTTGGAGTGAGCGAGAAACTTTCTGGCGAAAAGCGGGAGGTTACTCTTACTGCAATGAAGAAAACAAAAAAAGCTAATCACGGGCTAAAAACTAGGTGGCCACAGCTAGAGGAACGAGTTTGCACATAGGTGCTTGAACAACATGCTGCCGGGAGAGGCTTGTCAACAGTGCAGTTGCGTCTCCACGCCCAGGTAGTTGCCAAGGAGATGAATATAAATGACTTTGCGGGAGGACCTTCTTGGTGTTACCGCTTCATGTAACGCAACCGCCTCTCTATCAGAGCAAGGACAACGATGTCCCAAAAACTGCCAGCAGACTTCCAAGCCAAGGTCGACAGTTTCCGTGAGTTCGTTGAAAAGCATGTAAATGAGCACAACGTGACACCGGATCATATTATTAACATGGGCGAGGTCCCCCTGACATTTGGCATTCCCATGGGCCGAAGTGTCGCAGAGAAAGGGCTAAAGAGTGTGAATATAGTAACAACTGGTCATGAGTAATCACACTTCACAGTGGTGCTGGCATGTTGTGGAGATGGATTAAAATTGCCACCAATGGTCATTTTCAAATGAAAAACCATGCCAAAAATCCAATCCCCCTCAGTTGCCGTCGCCGTGAATGAGAAAGGGTGGATGGATCAAGAAATGATGAACTTATGGCTTACGAAGTGCTACAGTAAGCGTCCGGATGGCTTCTTTAGAACACGCAAAGCCCTGCTTGTGATGGACAGCATGCGAGCGCACATCACGCCACAGTTCAAAGATAAATTAAGTTTTCAACTCCATACCTGCCATCATCCCTGGAGGCTTAACCAAAATACTCCAGCCACTTGACATCTCCGTGAACCGGAGCTTTAAGGCAGTCTTGTGTAACCTGTGGGAGCAGTGGATGATGGATGGAGAGCACAGCTTCACGGCAACCGGGAGAATGCGCCACACAACTTTCCTGGAAGTCATTGGATGGATCGACAAAGCATGGGCTTCAGTGACAACCGAAACCATCCTGTTGGGATTCAGAAAGGCCGGAATAATTGGAACTGCAACTGACGACGAGTCTGACGAAAGCGACGCAGAAGAGGAAGCGGCGCTTTGTCTACCTCCGGAGTTGGCGGATTTGTTTAGAATTGACACAGAGGATGAAGAATTTAATGGATTTAGTGATTTGGAGTGAGATTGATGGTTTGGTAAACTTGTTAGCATGTTTTTTATGCTATAGGTATCTGAATAACTATTAATATGTTACGTTAACATACCAGACACGTACTCAGTTCGTTGTCTCTGTGTCATGTAGCTGAATGTGTTACGTTAGCATACCATAACCCTATTCGGTCTGTTGTTCTCTAATCCATTATTATTTTAAATTGCCTTTCAAGATGAAATGTCTGTTCTTGGTCTTGGATTTTATCAAATAAATTTCCCAAAAAAATGCGACTTATAGTCCAGTGCGACTTAAATATGTTTTTTTTCTTCTTGATTATGCATTTTTTGGCTGGTGCGACTTGTACTCCGGAGCGACTTATAGTCCGAAAAATACAGTAGGGGTATATATATATATATATATATATATATATATATATATATATATATTAGGGCTGTAACGATACACCCAACTCACGATTCGATTCGTATCGCGATTTTTGACCCATGATTCGATACACCCACGATTTTTTTTAAATGTGTTTTTAAAGTAGTAAATTTGACTTATTAACATTTACTTACTTACATTAACTATTTAATAACAAATAATTCAGACCACTGCAGAGAATGAGTAATATGTATGCAAAAATGAACAAATGTATATCCAAAGACTGTTTTATTTCTCAAATTAATACTGTTGAGCCGGAAGCTCTGTTTTTTTCGGTTCTGAAAAAGTCATTTTTCCAAATCGTGTAAATCCGTTAAGATTTTTTTTTTGGGGGGGGAGGGGGGGGCTCTCTCACTGTCTCACTCTCATAGGGCCAATGATTTTCTGTGATCGTGGAAAACAGATGGAAATTACGGAATTTTTATAGTGAAACGTTGCTCGCGTGTCAAAATGTAACTACCGCAGAAGGCTTCCGCCCAAGCAGACATGCCTTCAGTGTTGCCAGATATTGCTAACGTTTTCCACCCCAAAATATGTTCAAAACCAGCCAAAAAGCACCTAAACCTGCCCAATCTGGCAACACTGCATGCCTTTCCGGCCAAGTGATTGTGATTGGCTTGTGGCACACCTAGCCAGCCAATGAGCTGCTTGTTTACAGATTCGCTCCCCGCGTCGCAACCAGAATGGCGACCGCTTAAAAGAAATGAATGCTTTGCCAGTGGCGAGTGTGGACGTTGCGTGACTCGCAGAAGATTGTCGCAGGTTGGCGAAAAAACGACTTACTAATAGATATAAAAAATAAAAGTAATTTAAGTAAGTTTAAAATGTAATTTAAATAAAAAGTAAAGTATTCATAAATTGAGTTTGGAAGCACCTCTGTTTTTGGGCTGAGGAGAAGTTTGAAAGGGTGTACCGCGATTCTGCCTTCTTGCATCGCGATACGGATCGTGGCTCTGCGTATCACGATTTCGATATGCATATTGTTACAGCCCTAGTATATATATATATATATATATATATATATATATATATATATATATATACACACATACATACACAGGGTGTCTCAAAAAATGTCCTCACACTTTAACTGTCCCTAACATGCTGCCTTTTTTGTGTTGCAGGTGTAATTAATTAATCACAGCATGGCAGGAAATTATCGCACCAAACCAAGAACAATTGATGCATTGAAATTGGAAATTGAAAGACAATGTCGCGATATTCCTAATGACCTGTTTCGTGACGTTTGCGAATCCCTTGGTGCGCATTATCAGCGTTGTCTGGACAATAATGGTCATCAATTTGAACATTTGCGAACATGATTCTTCAATTACATTTGTCTTCTGTATTCGAAGCTATTCCATTTCACTCTATGTTCATAAATAAAGGTTTTCTTGTCATTCAAAGTGTGAGTACATTTTTTTGACACACACACACACACACTATATATATATATATATATATATATATATATATATATATATATATATATATATATATACACACACATACGAGTGATTCCACGCTTATGGCTACTGAAATGGGGACATGAACTTATTTTTAAAAATTCACCTAAAACCATTTCTTTTTTTACCATTAGGTCACAAAACATGTAATCTTTAATGAATGATATGTTAAAAGATAACTTTAATTTTCTGGAGATGTAATAAAAACATTTATATGCCAAAGTCAAGCCTATGAGTTCCAAAATGATGTCTGTTACATTACTTCTGTTACGATTGTCCATCTTGCGTCTGTTACAAATTAATTACTATCTAGCTATATACCATGTTAATCTTATTGAAAGAATGTGTATGTTTATTCTACTACACATGTTTATTAATTATATTTGCTAAAACATCACCTTCCTATGTTTCAAAAAGTAATTCTACATTGTTAAAATTGAGAATATATATGTCCACAACACTTCTGTTACGTTCTGACTTTGGCAGATAAATATGTTTTTATTACATCTCAGAAAATTAAAGTTATCTTTTAACATATCATTCATTAAAGATTACATGTTTTGTGACCTGATGGTAAAAAAAAGAAATGGTTTTAGGTGAATTTTTAAAAATAAGTTCATGTCCCCATTTCAGTACCCATAAGCATGGAATCACTCACACACACACACACACACACACACACACACACACATACATATACACACACCAGGCTTGTGCAAAATTCAGAATTTAATTCAATTCAGGAAGTGAATTTGAATTGAATTTGAATTGGCTCCACCCCCAGAGGATATGGAATTGAATGTGAATTGGAATTACAGGAAGTGGAATTTTAAATTCATTGCAATTCAGAGAAATTCATTCTAACCACATATCAGTGAGAATGTGATACTTAGCATGTGTTTTTCTTCCAGATTGGAATAATTATATCTGAAACACAATAAATGCAATACAGAGACTATTATTAAGCGTACATTCTTATATTGAAAAGCAATATTTTCATTTTAAAGTAATCAAATAACACAAAGCTGTGGTGAATGCAATTATTATTTTATTTACTTCATGGGGTAACAGTGTTGCATTTAATGATCATCAGCTCTTCAAACGTTTTATCATTGAGGCGGCATCGCTCTGGTCGGAATATCTTTCCACCAACACTAAATATACTCTCAACAGGTGCAGAGGAAGCAGGTATGGCCAGATATTTGCATGCAAGTACAGCAAGGTTTGGGAAACGATTTTGGTTTTCTTTCCAGAACAACAAAGGGTTGGTTCCCTCTGCCAAACATGTGGCACTCAAGTAAACTGGGAGCTCATGTGAGGATGCATCAATTGGCACAGAAGTTGTTTGGGTATCCATGTAGGAAAAGAGTCTGGGGCGTTTGCGTGGTTGGGTATTCATGTCAGAAGTGGCTTTTGGACGTACAGAATCAACTTTTGCAGCGAGGAGGTTTCTGATTGTGTTCTGTTCTTCACCGTTACACCAGTCTAGCTTGAATCTTGGATCAAGAGTTGCAGCCATCTGGAAGCACTCCATATCTTCATATTTTCCAAGTCGCCTCTCGAGTGCGGTTTGTAAGGTGGACAGAAACTTCTTGTTCCCAGTCATTTTGGCATCTTTAATGGCATGTCTCAGTCCTCTCACACAAGGAATAACATAGCTTGATGTTACAGCTTTCTCTGCCTGACAGCGGTCTGTGACCTCCTCAAAGGGTTCTAAAACCTCACAGAGTTCCTCAATGATTTTATGTTCGTATGGTGATAGCTGAATTGGGCAGTGGAGCTCAGCAAGGAACTCATTTGGAACTTTAAGAACTGACCTAAGCATCTTCAACTGGCTATTCCAGCGTGTGGCATTGGCAGACTGAAGTTTGTGCATTCCCTCCAGGGCCTCTGCAGCATGAGTGGATTTGTGGCAAAATGCAACAAACTTCTGAACCTTTCCTAGGAGGCTTTTTATGGAGGCAGCATCATCCAAAGCATCGCGCAGTACCAATTGGAGAGTGTGGGTAAAACATGGTAGTCTCTCAGGTGGAAAGTACATCATTTCCTCTTCTACATTGACCACTTTTACACTGGCATCATCATCATCCTCATTTTCTCCACCACTCTCACTGTCACTCACATGCACTGGTGGAAAAAGACTGAAGGCCTTTATCATGTTGGACGCATTGTCCGTTATGATGAAAGACACTTTGCTCTGAATGTTGAAACTGCGCAGTACTTGATCATAAACCTGGCAAATATTTTCTGCAGTGTGCCTACCTTTAAATCGCTAACAGCTCAGCATCACACTTTGCAGGTTGTAATCATGAAAGAAATGGCCAGTCATTCCTAAAAATGACCTCATTGATCTGTTGGACCATAAATCAATTTTTAGGCAAATATGGCCGGCATTTGTCATGGCATTTG